>NC_138229.1:49178590-49188590 GCF_964197995.2 Scardinius erythrophthalmus | reverse complement strand
TACTGTATCTGCAGATAATTCAGCTGTAAGTGACCTGTCTGAATTTGAAGACCACGAAGAAACTTTGTGTCAGCATAGGTCAGGGGGTGATGGTGACAGACCTCAGGCACTACAGGCCAACATCTCCACAGATCGCATTCTGCCAGGACCACATGGTATGCTCCAGTTTTTTTTTTTTACTGACATATTTCTAGAAGGTATTGTTTAAATGGGTGTTAATGATGAGCTTGTGTATTTTAATTAAATTCCTAAAACCTTAAAAATGACCGATTGCCTTCATATTATTGGAGGGTCTAATGTTATGTGTCTAACTTTCATTCAAACTTAATTTGCAGAATCAATTGTATGTATTCTAGGTTGATTTAATTGACAAACTACACCTTCTGCACTGATAATTATTTTAATTATTACTCATTGTTTAAATTGATTGAGGACCCCTGGTAGGCTAGTCATCGCTATAAGAAGATCATTCTCTTTATTTTCAGACATTTCACAGTCTCGGGCAGCAGGACCAACACAGCCGCACTTGAAGGTGTTCCCGCGAACCATGATGGGCGACCGGAAAAGAGCTTTCAACAAAATGTGGTACACACAACACCAATGGCTGGAGTATTCTGTAAGCCGAGACTCTGCATATTGTTTTCCGTGTCGACACTTTTCTCTCCCTGGTATTCAAGAGACTTCATTCACATCATCACTGGGCTATTCTAACTGGAAGAAGGCAATGTATAAAGATGGAGGTTTCAGGGGACATGAAAAATCTGAAAATCATGTTAATGCCATGATAGCATGGAATGAACATAAAAAAAGAATCTTGACAGACACTTCAATGTTAAATGCCCTTGATAAGAAACACCAAGAAGTAGTCGAACAAAATCGTACGTACATTAAAACAGTTGCTGAGGTACTTTTGTTTACTGCAACGCAAAACATTTCACAAAGGGGACACCTTGAGACCGATGCATCTACAAAAAAAGGAAACTTTTTAGGCATTATGGATTTGATTGCTAAGCATAGTCCACTAATTGACAAGAAATTAAAAGCTGTGGGGAATGCAAAATACACAAGTAACACTATCCAAAATGAAATTCTTGAATGTCTGTCAGATATGGTACGGGAAAGCATCATCAGTGAAGTCAAGGAAAACAAATATTTTTCCATCATTGTAGATGAAACAAAGGATTTAAAAAAGAAAGAGCAACTGTCATTAGTACTTCGGTACTATTATAATGGTGCAGTCCATGAAAGCTTCCTTGATTTCAAGCAAGCTACTGAGCTTGATGCAGAGGGACTCACTCAAAAAATAATACAATGCCTGGAGACGTATGGACTTGAGTACAGGTCAAATCTAGTGGGGCAAGGTTACGATGGGGCCTCAGTCATGTCAGGGAGACACTCTGGAGTTGCAGCAAGGATTAAAGCTAAAACAAATCACGCTTTTTATGTGCACTGCAACGCACATTGTCTTAACCTCGTTCTCGTTGACTCAACAAAATCAGTGCCTGAGTCTGAAACCTTCTTTTCTTTGCTACAGAAATTGTATGTGTACATGTCAGGCTCCTATGTGCACCAGAAATGGCTCTCTGTGCAAAAGGAAATGTATCAAGGTGCCCCAAGAGAGCTACAAAGGCTCAGTGACACCAGGTGGGCCTGTCGGTACCAGGCTTGCAAAAACATTAAGGACAGACTGCCTGCTGTATTGCGTGTGCTACATGATCTTGATGTGGAGAACAGAGGAGAACGCTCTGTGGAGGCACGGGGTTTACTTGCCCAACTGGATCTTACCTTTATCGGAACACTTGTCATCTTTTCAAAAGTCCTTGGAGAGGCAAAATTCCTTGCAGACATGCTTCAGTCAACGTCTCTTGATTTAGCGAAGGCCGTGGACTTAGTTGAAGCATTTCAAGACACCCTCCAAGACCTAAGAAGTGATTCATCTTTTGATGAAATCTGGAAAGACACTGTAGACACTGGAAAGCAGTGCAATGTTGCAGTAGAAACTGTGGTGAAAAGACCACAAAAAATAAGTTCTAGATTGAGCGGGTCAATTGTTGAATCCACTGTTGGACAGCGGAGGTGTAAGGAAGGAGACATGGAACTGTTCAGAAGTGGTATATTCTTCCCCATTCTGGACTGTCTGATGGGGGAGATGCAGAGGCGTTTCAGTAAGTCAAACTGCAGTATAATGCAAGGTATACAAGCACTGAACCCTAAAAGCAGAAACTTTTTAGATGAAGAGACCATTTTCAGCTTTGCTAGGATTTATGAATGTGATACTGATGACATAAAACACGAACTGCATCAAGTGAGGAGGGTGTTAGAAAGGAAATTCCAGACTGGAATTGAATTGTCTAGTCTCCTAGAGTTTACCATCTTCCTTGAGCCATACAAAGAAGTGTTTTATCAGCTTTTTCGTCTGTGCTGCATAGCTGTGGCCTTACCAGTCAGCAGTGCAAGTTGTGAGCGCAGCTTCTCTGCACTTAAGCTCATAAAAACACATTTACGCACTACCATGACTGATGACAGACTCAGTAATCTTGGAGTCTTAAGCATTGAGGTGAGGAGAGCCAAATGTCTTGACTTAGATGATTTTGTTAGACGGTTTGCCAGTCACCACCGAAACAGAAGAATCCAGCTGTTTTAGTTGAGGTCTGCCTTCTTTCTTTTTTGACTGTTTTCCTCTCTTTCTGCTACTGTTTTTGTTGTTTCTAAACTAAAGACTGTTCTTTAATATATTAGCAGAGCACAATGTAATGGTTCCATATTTTATTTTTAAACTGTGGTGTTTTCATTTGAACTGTTACAGTGCTAAAACTTTAACTCTGTGTTACTCTGCTTTTTTGTAAATTAATCTGAAAGAAATGTTGAATGAAACCCTATGATGTTTTGGCCAAACCATTTGAATTATTACAGTGGGGGGAATTTTATTTTTATTTATTTATTATTATTTGAAAGAGATTGTGAATAAAACTACTGTATATTGTAATGGCCAAACTAATTAAAAGAAAATAGTTGACATCGTTTCTGCTTCTGGGTTTTTAAAATGGCTCATTATTAAAATTGCTTTTATTTTATAAACTTGTTAGTTTTATGAAAACACTAAAAATAATAAACACTGTGTTACGGCCAGCTCGTTTCGGCCGAACATAAACAAAACAAGTACAAATGGATCGACTTGCAAGATTTTTATTATTACAAAAACTTAACAGAACAAAGTCTAGGGTTCAACAAAAAGGGGAAAATCATAATCCAAATGGGGAATAGGAAAAGGTGGATATGGGTTGTGAATAAACAAAGGCAGTAAAACAAAATGACTCCTTCAGAGGCGGTCAGTCCCCTGGATGAAGAAGCCAGGTGGAGAGGGAAAAGCCAAGGTTTTATCCCCTCCATCATTAAGAGGCAACCAGGTAGCAGGGGTGTGTAATCTCCCACGCCCTTCCTGAAAGACATTGCCCCCAGCAGGCGAACAAATGAAGTGCGGGGTCGTAACACCTCCCTCCTCAAAAAAGATTTGGCACAAATCTAAAAAGAAGGAAAAACAGTTACACACTGCCCAACAACAGATACAAAGAATATTTTAGATTTTCTAGAAGAAACGTCTTCTGCCCCTCTTCATTCTTCATCACCTCTGGGCCCTAGAGGCGGATAAGAAAAAGAAAGCGAGAACAGGCAACGCAGAAACGATGTTATATTCTAGAAAGGGCATCAGCTATAACATTATCTTTTCCTCTGATGTGCTTAATTTCGAGGTGGAAAGGTTGTAAGATAAGACTCCACCGCATTAGTCGCTGATTGTGATTCCTCATCCGATTTAAGAAGACTAAGGGATTATGGTCCGTATAGATGATAATAGGAGCAGCAATTGACCCTAGATATACCTCAAAATGTTGTACGGCCAACACTAGGTCAAGAGCTTCCTTCTCGATGGTAGAATATACCTGTTGGTGTCGATTAAATTTCTTCGAAAAGTAACTTACGGGATGTTGAACCTGATTCAAATCCTCTTGCAAGAGGACAGCGCCCGCACCGCAAGCACTGGCATCGATAGCAAGACTAAAGGACTTTTCGAAATTTGGAGCCGTCAAAACAGGAGCATATGCTAACAAAGCCTTACAATTTTCGAAAGCCTGCTGACATGGCTCGGACCATTTAAAATGCAACTTCGGACTCAACAAATCGGTGAGAGGAGACACTACGCTGGCGAAATTTTCGCAAAAACTCCGATAATATCCCACCATGCCGAGAAATCGTCGCAATTCACGACGAGTGGTGGGGACTGGAAAGGTACAAATGGCTTCTACCTTACTTTCAATGGGTTTTACGCAACCATTTCCCACTACTTTGCCCAAATAGGTAACGGTTGCCTTCGCAAACTCCGACTTAGCGAGGTTGATGGTAAGATTAGCCTTTTCCAAACGAGAGAACAATTCTTTAATTTGAGTGAGATGCTCATACCAAGAGGAACTATACAGAACGACGTCATCAAGATATGCCTCACATCCTGACATTCCATAAAGTATACGGTTCACGAGTCGCTGAAAAGTCGCGGGTGCGTTTCGAACTCCGAAAGGCATCACCGTATACTGCAGGAAGGCATCAGGTGTAACGAAGGCAGATAATTCCTTTGCACGACTAGTCAAAGGCACCTGCCAATATCCCTTTAAGAGGTCGAATTTACTGACGAAACGGGCAGAACCAACATGATCGATACAGTCATCAACTCGAGGTAAAGGGTAACAGTCCGACTTTGTCACAGAATTAAGTTTTCGATAATCTGTGCAGAATCGATATGAGCCGTCAGGTTTATTTACTAAGACGCAAGGAGAACTCCATGAACTGAAACTAGATTCAGCCAGATTGTAAGTAAGCAAATAGTTCACCTCTTGTCTTAGCAAATCTCTTTTGAAAGGATTGACTCGATAGGCGTTCTGTTTAACTGGACATGAAGTTCCTACTTCAATGTCATGTTCTATGACAGAAGTACGACCAGGAACATCAAGAAAAAGAGAGGGAAATGACATCACCAACTCAGTGACATCACTCCTCTCTTTCTCTGTCAGATAGGAAAGATGAGAGGACAGCTTAAGAAGAATCTCAGAATTTTTAAGTCGCCCGTCGACTTTCTCTTGAGAAAGAAAACTTCCATCCTCATCAGCATTCTCTAAAGAATCCTCACCCGTGTCGTAAAAGAGGGGAGACGATTCTGAAAAAGAGTCACGAGAGTTAACCACATTCACAGTAACAAAACAAACAGGAGCTATATACAATTTCAATAAGTTGCTGTGACAAACTTGTACTTTTTTTCTCCGGTCGGGAGTGTTCAACAGATAATTATTATCTGAAAGACGTTGAGCTACACTGTAGGGTCCTGTGAACTTAGCCTGAAATGGGTTGGCAGGTAGAGGCAACAAAGCCAGTACTTTATCACCGACCTGAAACTCTCTCAGCTTAGCTTTCCTGTCGAAATATTGTTGCATTTTTGTTTGAGACTTACGCAACTTCTTTTTAGCGAGAGCTCGTGCTTCATACAACCTACGCCGGAATCCACTCACATAATCTGAAATGTTTTCAGAAGGTTTAGACATTCGCCACTCATCAGCTAACACAGCCGTAGGTCCTCGCACTACATGTCCGAACACTAATTCATTTGGGCTAAACCCAAGACTTTCTTGGATTACCTCACGTATCGCTAATAACATCCATGGCAGACCTTCTTCCCAATCCGCATCGAGTTCCACACAATATGACCTCAAAAGGGACTTCAGGGTTTGATGAAACCTCTCAAGAACTCCTTGACTCTGCGGATGATAGGCACTAGAAATATTGTGGTTTACTCGAAGCTGACGCAGGGCCTTTGAGAACTGTTTTGACATGAAGTTTGAACCCTGATCGGATTGAATAACTTTGGGAATTCCGAAGGTCGACATAAAATTAGTGAGGGCCTTCAAGACAGATTTGGTAGTGATGGACCTTAACGGATAAGCAGAAGGATAACGAGTAGTCTGGCACATAACAGTTAAAAGATATTGGTGACCAGTCTTAGACCGGGGCAAAGGACCAACACAGTCAACTATCAAATGCTCGAAAGGAGTGGAGACGACAGAAATAGGCTGCAACGGAGCAACAGGCACTTTTTGATTTGGCTTACCGGTGATCTGGCATGTATGACAAGATCGAACATGTTTTGCCACATCTCGTTTTACCTTAGGCCAATAGAACTGTCGCAAGACACGATCGTACGTTTTACGAACTCCAGTATGACCAGCAAGTCCTTGATGAGCCAAATGCAACACAGAGTCTCTCACTGTGAAAGGAAGCACAATCTGAGTTTTAGGTTCCAGAGAAACATCTTTATGCAGGACCACTGTCCGACAAAGCAGACCATCTTCAAGAAAGTACGAAGAGGACAGAGGATCAGAACACTTCTTAGACTCCACTGCAGAAAATAAAGGTTTAAGAGTGTCATCGCTCTGTTGAGCTCTAATTAAATCCTCCCGAGAAATCTGTAACAAAGAAGTTAGAGAACAGTCATCAACATCAGAGAGATCAACATTGGTTTTCTCAGGAGTGGACAGAACCTCAGACGTATCAGCAGATTCACTTTGCAGTACTGTTGAATCTTTCTGATCAGAAGACAACAAAGGACAGGACTTCAGGTCTCTTTGCTCAAGACATTTAGACACATCAGATTCTGGCTTACCTGTATTAACAGTGTAAAAGAAAGTGTCATGCAGTGGAACTTCAACTTGGTTTTCAGACAGGGGTTTAGCCATTGATCGAGTAACTGCACAAGCTGGAAACAAATCAGGAAATTCTCTACAATTATCAACATCAGATTTCCTAGGTGTAGATGCTATTATGGGCGGAGCTGCCACATCACTCCGTCCCCAAACATTCCCACCAGCTAAATCATTTCCCAGAATAAATGTAATCCCAGGGACTGGAAGTGCAGAACGAACACCAACTACTACATCCCCAGATACAATGGCAGAGGAAAGATGGATTTGATGCAAAGGCACTTCAACAAACCCCATCTCAAAACCTCGCACCAATACATGAGTTCCAGTAGCGGTTTCAGAAGTCAAAGGCAAAATTCCTTCTAAAAGAAACGACTGCGCGGCTCCCGTATCTCGAAGAAGACGCACTGGCACCGTTTCGTTTGAACCAGGCAATGACACATTTCCCTCAGTGATAAAAGGTGTATAATCAACGGAAGAAGTCATACACTGATCAACAAGTTTATCACTAACACCAGATAAATAACGATCTTTCTCATCACGAGTATCAACAGTGAAAGGTGAAGTAGAAACTAAAGCAACAGGTTTCGACAATCTCTCTTTCTTCTTGAGAATTAGACAGTCAGATATTTTATGACCAGGCTTTTTACAATAAAAGCAAACCATGTCTCGTGAGAGTGCAGGTTTACTAACATGTTCAGCAACTGTCGCCTTAATATTCCTACTCATCACAGGAGACTTTGTCTTCGGTTGAAAGAAAAACTTAGATTTACTCATGTCGCTGGTTTTAAGACTGACTGAACTGAATGACCCACGATGGGTTAACACAAACTCATCAGCCATAATAGCAGCTTCCGAAAGTGTATCAACCTTGTGTTCAGTGAGATACGTAGCTACAACATGAGGAACACAATGTTTAAACTCCTCTAAGAGCACTAATTCTCTTAACTGCTCTTTAGTTGTAACTTTCATTGAAGTGCACCAACGATCAAATAAATTCTCCTTTTCTCTTGCGAATTCTACATGAGTACATTCGTCAGTTTTACTCAAACTCCTAAATTTTTGACGATATGCCTCAGGCACAAGTTCATATGCATGTAACACAGCAGATTTCACCGTATCATACTCACCACTCTGTTCCAGTGAGAGTGCAGAATAAACTTCCTGTGCTTTACCTGTGAACACACACTGTAACAATAAAGTCCAAAAGCTTTTCGGCCATTTCATGGATAAAGCAACACGTTCAAAGTGATAGAAATATTTGTCCACTTCTTTTTCAGAAAATGGCGGCACTAATCTCATATTTCTGTGAACATCAAACACAGGTTCACCTGCATTCGCATGCTGTTGTAGAACAGGAGGCACATTCGCTTGTGAAACTTCAGCTGTCTTTGCTGCTAATTCTAACTCCAACTTTTTTATCTGAAACGCTCTCTCTTCTCGTTCCCTCTCTATCTCAAGCTCCATTCTTCGCATAGCTAACTGATGATCTAATTTTCTCCCTTCAAATTCTCTTTCTACCGCTCGCTCTTTCATAGCGCGATCGTCACGTTCAGCACGAACTTTCGTGGCCTCTAAACACAATTGCTTCTCTTGAAAAGACAATTCTGGAAATTTTGTCTCACTTTCACTATAAACATCAGCAGGAGTAGACACAAACGATTCACTCTGAGTGATTAACTCAGTGCTTACCTCTATAACTCCTCTATCAACAAGTGATCGCTTCAAAGTAGTCACGATAGTTTCCTTCAGCCTCTTTTCTTGAGAAGTAAGATCGACACTGAAGCGTTCGGCAATTTGTACTAACTGCTCCTTTGTACAACTCTCAAGCAAAGCTTCTGACGGACACGCAAAGAAATCTTCGACCACCGAAGACATTTTGTTCGTATATGTATACGCACAATAACACAAACTAAACTACTACACGTGAGACGCTGTTTACCCGAAATACAACTCCCATAAGCCACTGCTTCAAAAAGGAACTACGTCACCATATTACGCAACCTATGCTCATTCACAAAAATTCCGAAGACTTCCCACAAGTCAAAACACAGTGTAAGCGCGAGAATAAACCGCACTATACACACGAACTGCTTAACTTCACTTATTTTTGTTGAATGGATTTACCGTTTACAATATGAGAAAACTCCAGCTCCTAACTCAGAAAAAACACTAACTAAATCCTACCTGGTCTTCAGAGATGTACCGGGCTCGGGGCGGCATTAAACGCTGAGCTCCGCGACAATCAGTCAGACTGAAAGTCCGGAAGCGTACCCCCAACAGAGAGTGAATCTCCACCCAGGATAACCTCCAAAAACAAGAAAGGCAAAATAACAAAACAAAACAACAAATAGTGCTCCGTTGGAAGGAATGTTTTCACAATCCAGCTGGAAACACACTAACTAACCAGAGTTCTCATTTATAAAAGGTAATCATTCACAAAAACATACACACATACAACCCATACTTACCCACGTTTCCTACCCCAATAGGATCGCGGACGAGACTCCCAATTTATGTTACGGCCAGCTCGTTTCGGCCGAACATAAACGAAACAAGTACAAATGGATCGACTTGCAAGATTTTTATTATTACAAAAACTTAACAGAACAAAGTCTAGGGTTCAACAAAAAGGGGAAAATCATAATCCAAATGGGGAATAGGAAAAGGTGGATATGGGTTGTGAATAAACAAAGGCAGTAAAACAAAATGACTCCTTCAGAGGCGGTCAGTCCCCTGGATGAAGAAGCCAGGTGGAGAGGGAAAAGCCAAGGTTTTATCCCCTCCATCATTAAGAGGCAACCAGGTAGCAGGGGTGTGTAATCTCCCACGCCCTTCCTGAAAGACATTGCCCCCAGCAGGCGAACAAATGAAGTGCGGGGTCGTAACACACTGGCTCTCAAATTTAACTTAATGGATACAGGGATGACACAAAAACTAAATTAATCAAAAATGTGCTTTATTACTACATTTGTTTACAAGTAACTTTATTCAAGTAAAAAAAAAAAATCAATATGATTTACGTAATATACCATAGAGTTTAGCTTTTTTTTTTTTGGTCACTGGCGGCCACCCCGTTTGGTGGCAGTGCCCCAGCATGGCCCCCCCACTAAAAATGCTCTAGACACGCCCCTGTGGACGGGACACCACACACACACACACACAGGGCGCAAGGCGAGACTACACCCTGGACGGGACACCACACACACACCACACACACACACACACACAGGGCGCAAGGCGAGACTACACCCTGGACGGGA
>NC_138229.1:48881090-49168590 GCF_964197995.2 Scardinius erythrophthalmus | reverse complement strand
CACTGTGCTTAATTGGAGCAAAAACATTTTTTAATTAATAAATATTAAATAAAAATTTAAAGGAAAATATTTAGCTAAATTAATAATCTAGGTAATGTATTAAGTTTATACCAATTTTAATATGAACAACTATTATAGACAATATCTATGAAATTATGCTTTTTCTAATTGATGTCACACTGAAGCTGTGTGATTGTCATAGTAGTGCACCCTTTAAGCTCACCTAACAATAATATGAATTCTTTAAAAATTACAGCAGTTTAAAACCACAGACTATCAATAAAATGTAAAATTATAATATTATGGATTTAAAAGTACAAGCCATTAATTCCTGTGAAGTAATATATTAATGTAGCACACAATCTTATACAGCTAGTAAGCTAGCTATGTTCGTAGCATCTGGGCTATGTTGCTAAAACTATCTTTTAGATCTAACTGTAATTATTTCCCACATCCAGGTTCCAGGTTATAATATTCAAAAGTCTAAACATTAATCTCTTAATTTTGCAATAAGAAGATGTACTTCTTCAAAATAAAGGCTTAAACATATAAAAAATGCACATCTGAGGGGCTCCTCTTCTGGTGAAAGTTTTCAGACAGCTTTGAAAATAGCCGCCAGACAGTGTGAACACATAGACACACATATCTCAGTGTGCAATGGTCTGATTGGTTTAAAATTACAGGAGGTATATAGTAACAAACACATCAATTGGTTAATACATCAAATAGGATAATACATTGCTGTTTCTTTTTATAATCTGAGCTCCAAGATGGTAGTGTGCTTAATGGGTACTTGAGCTTAATAGGTACGTTTACCCTAGTTGTTTATAAAAAATCCAGTCCAAATCTAGAGGTTTTTTCTACCTTAGACAGATGAGGGTTTAGTGTGTGATCTGGCAACACTGCTGTGTGCGTGACGACTAGCCCTCGGGTCTGGCATTAAATGCTGCTCCCTAATAGATCCTCACTGGCATCGAAGAACAAGTGCACGGCTAATCTGCTCATAACTACGCTTGGACCGGGATATATGCCTTGTAATGTCCGAGACAGATTGAAACCAAGAGCTACCGCCGACAAGTCCTATTTAACAAAGTCAGTACCAGTGTACGGTTTCCATTCATGAGTCATTCCACGAAACGGTACGATTTGGAAAAACACATTTTTGGATTTTTTTTTTATATGTATTACTATTCTGAACAACCCACAACATATATTACATGTTTAACTTCCAGAAAATCATATTTTCCCACCTCAGGCATCAAATCCCTATTATTATTGGTAATTATTTTAAGATATGGGCACTATTATTCTTCAACCCCGTTATGGACACTATGGGAGCTCTCTGAATATGATTATAAAATATATTTGTAATGAAATCAACATTTTCCTATTAATCATATGTCCCTCACACTAATTCAGTAATTGTGAATGTACAATTTACATATAATTTTACACTTATGCTATACTAAAGCCTGAAATGGGCACTTTTTATGACAGCAACCTCATCATTTTTGATCAAAGATGTGGCTTAACTTCAGAATTTGAACTAAAATCAGTATGATTGCTCTGAACATTTCTGACTAAGTTCAACACTGTATTTCATTATGTAACCAAGAAAAACAACATATATAAATTGCAATTGCAACTCAGTTTTATTAACCCGACTGCAGGAAAAACAACAATAACTTTAAATACATTAGAAGAACATTATAAACTGACTAAATAGGTCATCAAAATAAAACATATTACTTGTGTGCTTTTTTGATGTGTTTGTGTGTCTGTGCGAACATGTTTTTGTGTGTTTTTTTGCATGTGCGCGCGCTTCGTGGCAAAAAAGCAACGGGGTTGAGTGTGACGGGGTTGAGTGTGACGGGGTTGTGAGTGTGACGGGGTTGTGAGTGTGACGGGGTTGAGTGTGACGGGGTTGAGTGTGACGGGGTTGAGTGTGACGGGGTTGAGTGTGACGGGGTTGAGTGTGACGGGGTTGTGAGTGTGACGGGGTTGAGTGTGACGGGGTTGAGTGTGACGGGGTTGAGTGTGACGGGGTTGAGTGTGACGGGGTTGAGTGTGACGGGGTTGAGTGTGACGGGGTTGTGATTTTTTGCTTGAAAATGGCCACTGCTCTACATGTAGTGAACAACAAGAGAGCACATGGCATTAAGAAATCATGTATATTTTTGAAATGACAAAGATAATTTTCACAAGTAATAGAATTCTATCTTTATTTGATGTAACGGGGTTGAGTCGTTGAGCTTGACGACCACATTATCACAACTCTAAATAAGTTATAGTTATAAAAGAGGGTGGTGACTTGCCTGTGTCTACACACAGTGTTGTTCAGAAGACTTCTATGATGTTAATTCATGTTGTTGATGTCACATATAAGGATCTGTTCATTAGTTTTATGGGGGAGAATGGTTTGTGTAACGGGGTTGAGGGATTACTGAGGGACGGAACTAAATAATGTGATTTTAATAAATAATCATGAATTTACTTAGAAAAAAAACATTACCAGCAAAAAAGCACAGATAGATATTCATGGGAATGGCAAAATCTATGGACTTTTTTCTAATTATATTATTCATATTTCAAGTACACTTTCAAAGAAGGCCATGAGGGACATAACAAAATAGGTGGTGTCAACTGAAAAACAAGATAATTTCTAATATAAAGATAATATGTATGTCATTATTTTTAAACTTTATTAAAGGAGACATTTCAATTGATACAAAAAGCTTTTAAGAGTAGATTTTGGTGACCCAATAGGTAAAATACACTTAAAAACGTCAGAGGGACTCAAATCATACCGGTTTCGTGGAATGACTCTCATACCAACGTTTTGAAAGTTTCAGTGAAATGATAAGTTATGGTAACCATCACCTTTTCAAACAATGGTAGATCTCGAACTCTCTCTATATTATTGTATAAA
This sequence comes from Scardinius erythrophthalmus, assembly GCF_964197995.2. NCBI lineage: Eukaryota > Metazoa > Chordata > Actinopteri > Cypriniformes > Leuciscidae > Scardinius > Scardinius erythrophthalmus. The sequence continues at coordinate 49,165,661 of NC_138229.1, read as the reverse complement.
GCCCTATTCGCACGGGATTAGTATTATCTGGGGACCTCGTGTGATTTAGAAATGACCCCCCCACGTCTGAATTTCGTGTGGCGCATTCGCACGGGATAACCGAAGCCTGTGATTTTACTCGAATTTACTGACTTATCTCCCGGATATGATGTCAATAGGCTATTGCTTGGAAATGACTTGTCGTTATTATAGGTCTAGCTGTATGATATCATAAACAGAAGAATGTTCCTCACCGCATGCTCAGTGGCGTAACTTTAAAAAGTGGGTGGGACGGGGGACGGGGGGGATTTATGAATGCTAAATCATAAATCGATGTAGCAGGCCTATGTACAATAACATTACGATGTCCAGCAATTGATTTAAATAGTGCATTGGGTTTAATTTGTCATTTAATGAGAATTTTCACGTGAATAAATACATAAATCCACTAAATAAAATGTATATTAAAATGGTCTAGTGGTAGAACTTTTGCCAAGCGTGTCAGAGGTTCTGGGTTCTAATCCACACTCGTATAGGCTAGGTTTTTTTTTTTTTTTTTTTTCATCAAAACCGATTATGTTTATCAGTGGTTGTATATCAGGCAAGCATACGTTTGTATGCATTTTGTTTTGTAATTTCACCAGAACGAATAGAGTCTCCACAACGGATTGAAGCGCGCGTCCGAGTGAAGACTGTGCGCGAGCCACAAGAGAACACTGTATCCGCGCCACTGATCGCAGCGGCAACGAGCTCTTTGATCACTTGATTTCAAAAACAACACATTTCAGCGCTAGATCGCCTCTTACAAACGAACTAAATGAATGCTCTGCTAGTTAACTGGAGATGTTTTATTTATTTGTATTGGTACATTCGTGCCGCGAGATGTTTCAAAAATGGTGGGGACATGTCCCACCCGCAAATTACGCCTATGTATGTCATTCATCTCCATCTAATCATGGTTTTCAGCTTTCTCTTTCTGATAATTGTAGTTGTATCGTATCATGGTGTATAGCGATATGACCCAGCACCCAAAATACTATCAGAACACTCCAACACAGCCTCCATTCTTCACGAAAGATGGATAAAAAAGCGCACAGGAAACAAAAACCTTGAAAAAATTATATACACCCTGTTAAATCACAGAGATGCTGATTCGCACGGGACTAATATTATCACAGGACCTCGGTGTTCGCCGAAATATGGTAGGTCATTTGCGGGGGAATTTTTACTTTACAAATTACAGACATGGCCGATTCGCACGGGATTAAGATCACAGACAACCTCCGCAATTATTACAAATTACTAGAGGTCGCCAGGTAATACTAATCCCGTGCGAATAGGGCTTAAGCCAACATTCAATTCACCCGATTACTCTAGAACTAAATGAGCAGCTAATGTTATTCAGACAGGCTATTTACATCTGAACTTGTGTAATCTTTCAAAAGGGCGTCTAAAACAATTAAACGTACCTAAGAGGTTAGTTACAATGTCCATGTTCGGCATGCAGTGATTAAAGACATTCGATTTCGCTTTCAAATAACAAAAGTAATCATTTTTTAAAGCACTTTAAATTATATACTGCGACAACGCGCATCTCACAGCAACACTTGTTGCATTACTGAATGATTCAGCGCTTTCAACGAATCGGTTGAGTCAAAGATTCAATTACCCATTCATAAACTGAACGAGAACGAATCGGTTGAGTCATAGATTCAATTACCCATTCATAAACTGATTGAACGAATCGTTTGAATGAATGACTCAATGACTCGCTCATTAAGACGGTCGCCTGCCGCCTCCTACTGGCGGTTTAGTTTCATAAAGTATCATATTTTCAACATTCCTTATTTGTTTATTCAAAAATATTTAAAATAATCTCATTTAATACAGTTATAATTTTTCAATGTAAATTATTTAATTTGATTGGTAACAGCCTAGTGTCGTATTATTCTTTATTATAATTATAATTATTATAATTATTATAATATTATAATTGAATATATTGATCAAATTTAAGAATTTGAAATGAAAGATGGAGCAAACATTTAGGCTAAAACAATTAGGGGGAAATGCCCTTTATAAAGGTATAAAAAAAATAGTGTTTTCAAACAGTGATGTAATGAAACATTGACAATCTAAGTTTGAAGGGAGTGAAGTCTCTGTTTAGGCTATTAAGGAAATGTAATTTTGCCAAAATAACTTTTATTTTACATAATTGTTCATTTTAAATCAGCCTACTTCAGTGTGATATACAGTATAACCATATTATCATGCTTAACACTGAGAATTTGAATAATTGTAATGTGATGATCAGATGCAGATATCTAAATCAGAGAATATCATCGGGCGGTTTGCGGGTGGGTTACGGACTCGGGTGACTCAAAGTGCACCAGATTAATGAATTTATCTTTAAAATGTACAAAATTTTCTTCCAGGGGGGCATGCCCCGGACCCCCCTAGAGGTACCAAGCTCTACCCACAAAAATAAGGTGGGAAATACATTAGTGTATATGATGATCTACAAAAAATACACATTTAATTATTATTATTAAAATACATTATTAGGATTTTACCACCTCGCCCTCTTTTTGAGCCACGAAAAACACTGTTATGAACATCACCTTTGGGTCACAGCTTTTGTCCCCCCCACTTTTATAATGGCTGCTACACCCCTATCAGGACACAACCCATGTTTCATGACTCAGCTGTGCAGCATTGCAATGTAAACGGTTTGTACAATACATTGTGTTTGTATCCCCAGACAAGTGTAAGGTGTACCTTGTTTAATTAGTATATCTGTTGAAGTACGTCACTTGCCCCGTTATAAAGTTGACTTGTGCTCATGTTTTGGGCTTTTCGCTTGAATTATAATACCCCGCAAGAACGTTTCCAGCAACATTGCGAAAGTAACGCCCGTTTCACACATACTCCGTTTGCAGTGCGTATGCGCCAGCGGTGCGTATTTTTTTCCGTACCCATGTTAACAGGTTAGAGCTTTCACACTGCACGCGGTTGCAGTCTGTCGATCCGTTCCAGGTACGGTGCGTATACAGCAGTGCCGCGATCGTTTCCGCACCGAGTCTATTTCTGCTGTGCTGCACGCGCTGAATTAAAGTGACAGCGCATGTTTCGTGGTCAAAATGAACATAGATTGAACTGAAAATGTAGTAATTTCACCATAAATGCGATTAATTAAATAAAATGTAGTAATCTCACCATAAATGTATTTAAATAAATACTATGTTTTTGGTAAAGCAAGGAAAGCTACTATTTACCTCAACAAGGCAACATAATGAACACTTGTCACATTCGTGGAGGTGGAAAAACAAGTTGTGACATGCAAGATTTATTGTATTAAAATTTAAATAAAAAAGAAAAGGCATGAGAATCGGCTGTTCTTATCAATTTTGAGTTTTAATTTAAAATGTTTGCGATTTCATATAAGTACATGGTTAAATATTTGACCACTTGCTTGAGCAACTTGTAGAAGTAATGCATTGAATAATAGGCTGCCGTTGCAATTGTGTTTAAACGTGCATATGTCTATTAAAGAGTATGTGTACAAAGATAATCGCAATGCTGAGACGTTAAGACCGGGGCAGGGGCGTCACTAGGCCCTTTTTAGGGGGGCTTCAGCCCCCCTAAACTTCTGCCCAGCCCCCCTAAAAAATATTTGATTAATACATTTTTGATCGCTTCAGTCCCCTTTAAAAAAACTCATTTGAAACGGCGGAAAGCTGCGTCAAGTTCCGGCTCCTCCCCTTATCTGAGTCTGCTTGGATTTAGCGCATTTTTCAATCTGCAGGGTCGCCGAGCAGAGCGAACATCAGAGAGTACAAGGTGTGTCGTGAGTGCATTTATTGATATGATATTACATCTGCATCGGTGCAGTTCTTTGTCATAAATGCATTGCAGTTTACATAATGTTATGTTACTAGAGCATTGGGAGCAACACGGGACGGTTCGGTTTCTCATCTGAGCGCGAATTTTACGACTGACGCTTCAGTTTACGGTCAAGTGCGAGTTAAGAATAAGTAGCTAAACTAAACATTTTATATTTGACAGTTTTTTAGGTCATAAATGTTAAACGAATGACAAAAATAATTAGAAAACTAATAAACTTTTGTCTAATTTCGCCATTTTGAGCTGAAAATAGGCCCTAATAACGTGTAATTATGTCATTGTGAGGGGACAAGAAACATTAACAAAGCCGTTTTCATAGGCACAAGATTAATAATGCATGTGTACATGTTGAGAATTAATATAATACAATTTGTAGCCTTCGGTAAATTAAAAAAGTTCAGCTTTAGGAGGGGAAGAGCAGTGGCGGATTTAGCAAATCGGGGGCCCAAGGCGAAGGTAGGCTATGGGCCCCTCCCCATCCAATCTTTAAAAGAGAACGAAAAAAATATGTAGGCCCTACCGACTGAATGGTGGATAGGCAGGTAAAGCTAATCTATGGGGAAGTAAAGGTTAGAGAGGAGAAAAAAGCATCCCCTTTAAACCCTGCATACACTTCTTTACTCCTAAACAGAAACATGTTACAATGTTTAGGCCAACATGCTAGCCTACAATTTCTGGTAAGCTATGTTTTTTTTTTGTTTTTTTGTGCTTGTATCAGCTGGTATAATTTAAGGTTAAAATAGGTAGGCCTACACATATTTAGCCAAATACTCTCTATAGCTCTTTTTTTCTAGCCAATTATGGCTTTCCTGGTAAATGTTATGTGACTGTTCTCCAGCTGTTTTACCTCTTTCCGCGGTTGAAAAACACTTATTGATCAATATTATGAATGAGGAATATACATTTCGTTAAGTTATACTGTATCTTTCAACATTGTTAATTCGTGTTTATTTACTATTAGGTAGAGATGATCAGTTCACGTGCCGCTATAGGAATCTGTCATGTCACATTAAAACGGCAAAACGGTATTTATTGTTTGAATTTCGTAATAGAATTGACAGAATCTGAGAGCTGAGATTTTTTTAAATATCATGATTCATAAGTAAACTGCTCAGTTTTGTCTGTCGATCTCCGTGTCCTCTTTGCTTCACGATTTTTCTGTGCGTTGGACGTTGTTGTTCCTGATCTGTATCCCCAACAGTAGCCGTAAAAAAGTTTGTCATCTTTGACAGCGTTCCCAAATACTTATCAGCGTCTTTTTACTTTTCATCTTTATTTGAGCCGCTTGGGTAACTTCGAAACTTAAAATTTTCGTGTTTAGACTCGTCTTGCTCAGTTTGTGTATTTCCCAGTCCTCCTGTTACTGCGTGTTGTTTATCTTTCGCGCCGCACACTTTTTCAGACTTTTTGCTTTCCTCCCGCTTCCTCCTTTTTTCAGCACCGCTTGGGTAGCTAGCTTCGCTTCATTTTTACTCTGTCTACTACTCTGTACACTCTGTCTGTCAATCACTTCTTTTTCTCCGTCAGTTTTTTGGCACAGCCTTGTCACTCTCGCAGATGCGCAGTAAAAGTGAGATAATGGAATAGTCCAATGTAGTGAGGCGGGGGGCCCCCTCCTGTCTGCGATTTGATGCCATTTTTCGCAAATGGAGTTTTAGAAATATATAATAAAAAAAATAAAAAATAAAGTTAATTTAATAGTTAAGTTAAGTTAATAGGACATTTTGGGGGCCCCTAGGTAGCTCGGGGCCCAAGGCAATTGCCGACCTTTGCCTAATGGTAAAGTCCGCCCCAGGGGAAGAGACAGGGCAAGATCAGGAGACTGAGAGAAAAAGACAGTAACGTTAATGGAGATGAGGAGAGAGCAGGTTTTAAATCTATTTCTTATCCTTTTTTGGCCTTCAAACGTCTTGAAATGCACATATCAGAGAAATAAAAATGTTTAACCCCATAACAACTTCAAATGTATGACCTCTTTGATTATAAAGCCCTGTCTACGGCCATGTATTAGGCCTAGATCAATAATGAATGTGTACATATTGTGAATGAATTTAATAAACTTAGTTACCTAGCTTTCCTGGTAGCTCTGTCTGAGAAAATGATTCTTAAATCAACCTATCAGTTGACCCTATGTTTACTTTCTTCACTGACAGACAAAAATGAAAAGCCTATATCAGTCAGCTCAGCTTTAGGAGGGGAAAAGACAGAGCAAGATAAAAACAAAGAGAAAAAGAGTGTGATGCTGATGAAGTGTGGAAAATAAACAGCTGCCCGCACATGGTTTTAAAGCTATTGTTATCCAATTTTGTTGGCCTTCAAAACATCTTAAAATGCACATATGTAGATCAGAGAAATCAAAATGTTCTCGGGGGAGCATGCCCCCGAACCCCCCTAAATACCTCACATTCAGTACCTCAGTGATTATATAGGCTAACCCTGCCATATGCATGTTACTGGATGAATGAATGAAACTAGTTAATAATGAGTATTAGACAATAAACTAACTAATGTACGGTTTGGTTTTGTTTTTAAAAGACATCCTAGTACAATAAATGCATTAATCTATCAATTGGGGATTTATCATTTAAGATATAGAGTTTTGAATAGCGATCAAAATGACTGCTTGCGGCAGTTCTAGTTCTGGAATTCTGGCACTTCTAGTGCTAGCGGAGTGAGCTGGAAATCAAACTTTTCCCGAACCCCGTGGGGAGGAGGGCCACAACATCATGGCCACCAACAAAACTTAGCAAACATTGTTCTTGCTCCGGCTTTAACTTCTGTATATTCGGCAGTTTTGCAACAACGGACCGAATAGCTTTTCTCACGTCTTTCTCCGCTGCCATTACTGAACTCCAACTCAAACTGACGCACTAACCCAACGTCATCGTTCTCAGCCACTCCCTCTGTTCGCTGATTGGTCATACAAAAAAATGGTTTCTGGAAACCTAAGAATATAGCAGTCCCAGACGTAGTACTGAAGGAAAATGAAATTGAGCGGAAGTACGTTGGAGGGCGGAGCCAGGCTAGGGCTGAGCCCCCCTAAAATGAAAATCCTAGAATCGCCCCTGGACCGGGGTAAATCAAGGGAAAATACAATTTACTTCAACAAGGCATAATGAACAACACTCGTCTCATTCGTGGAGGTGGAAAAACAAGTTCTTTGTGACATGCAAGGTTTATTGTATAAAGATTTAAATTATGCAAAAGAAAAGGTATGAGTCTGCTGTTTTTGTCAATTTTAAGTTTTAATTTAAAATGTCGGCTATTCGATTTTAATATTTGTACATGGTAAAATATTTTACCACTTGCTTGAGCAACTTAATATATAATTATATAGAAGTAATGCATTTAATAATGTTGTTTAAATTGTGTTTAAACGTGAATACGTCTATTAAAGAGTGCATATGTGTACAAAGAGAATTGCAATGCTGACAAAAAACTTTTTTTAAATAAAAGTTGCTGATAACTTCTGGACTTGAAATACAATAGTGAGTATGTATTTGTGGTATAGATAGGTTTCCGATGACGTCACATTTCTCCCGCAACTCCTTACGGCGCCATCTTGTGTGTCAAGTGGGTCAAGCGTGTGTGTTACGGAGCATGATAATATCCTGAATCGTTATTATTCTGAACATAAAAATCATCCGATTATTCTCCGTTTGGCTGGAGTTAATGTTCAGTGCTGCTCTTGTGAACATTTAGAGGTTTTGTGCTCTGGAGATGTGACACTTTATCTAATCATTTCCAAGATGGGCTAGCTAAATGCGCTAACGTTAGCTCTCATCGGCTGTCAAATCGCTGTACCCAGGCGGCTACTATCGACACAGCCCTTGAGAGGTGTTGGTTGGGCAGAAGCACACTCTGACGATTGTCCACCTTCATCACTTTCTCTGTGGCCACATCAGCTGGTCGAGCCAGAGGCTACACCTGGAGCACATCGCCCCGTGCCTCTGCTCTCCATCTCTCTCCTACACTAAATTAGTTCGGAGCGTTGTGTTGTTGTTTTTTTTTACCCAGATGGTGTTGTCTTGACACTGAGTCTAAATGTACCGTATAATAAAGGCTGTGCAGATATCAGCCGCCTGGCTACAGCGATGTGAACCGCCAATGCAGGGCTCCAGACTCACGAGGGAGAGAGAGCAAGACAGCGCTTAGTTTGGAGACGGTGAAGTTTTGTTTACACATTCGCCTGGCTCCGAAGAGAGAGAGAGAATGCACGCGCGCGACCGGCTCTCTCTCTCTCTCTCTCTCTGCTTGTTCTTTCAGTTAAACATGCGCCCAGTTCATCTACATTACTCACCGATCAAATAAGACTTTGGCGGGACAAAAATTCATTTTGGCGAGCGCTAAAACAAGTTCAATGCAGGAGAATTCATGCGTGAATTTAACTGAGTAGTACATGACATGCACTCGCACAAATGCGACCATATAAAAATTTAACTCGCACATTCTAACAAAATAATTGTATGCTTCCAGAGACTTTCTTCCTCTTAATTCGTCAAAAGTGTATGCACTAACAGTGTGGATGAGATACTTGGCAATGTCCATTTCCTGAATATCGGGGTACGCCGCAGGATTAGCCTAACTTACATAACCAGTCCTCTTTCGACATTGTGTAAGGATCCTTTCCATCGATATAACTCAATTTCTCATCATATCTTGCCTGGCAAACATCGTCTGTGTCCCTGTAAATAACCTTCACCTTGTCGCCAGGTTTGGAGGAATTTGTCATCGTTATCTCAACACAAAAGAGTCAAAAATACTTTATATTAACTGGCTTTCTATTAATGCAGCACAGTGGCTTACTGACAGCTTTGACACACAACATGGCGGCGCGCCGCAGAGGATAATGGGTAATTCGCGAAACGGAAACCCATCTATAGCTTACAGCAGCGGATCAGTTACGCACTGCAAACGCAGCATATGTGAAAGCACTATTGCACGGGCTGCTCCTGCACTGCAACCCGCACTGCACACGGAGTATGTGTGAAACGGGCGTAAGGGGAAAAGAGTGACTCGACAACCGTTTAAAACAGTCCAAAAGAAACGTGTAAGATAAACACACATTATTCTCATCACATGCAGCGCTGCTGCTGCTGCTGTTATTGAACAGGTACCTGTGAGTGCTGCGAGCACGGATAACCGGATCCCACGCTTGCAGCACTCCTCAGCCATGATGCGGATGTGTGCTGGAGCAGCTGAAGCTGATAACCTACAGGTGTGCTCGAATAAACCATGGAATAAACACGAAACACACGTGATCGTTGTCATGTGCGGTGAATCCGGCCAATCGTGGAACAGCTGTGTCGTCATCAGCCCACGTGCAGCCCAGTGCAGCCGCTCTTGAGAAGCTTTTTTTTTTTTATTGAACAGTATCAATTTACAAACTTAAATAGGGAACAATAATATGCAAACAAAAAAAAACAAAGAAAAACTAAAAAAACAACTGCATAATTAGTACAATAAACAAAAGCATAAATCAAACATTCAAGGGGGTTACAAATTGCAAGGAAGAATAAAATAAAATAAACAAATCTTAGACAAGAAAGACAAGATCTTAGAAAGAAAGAGACTCAAACATGTTTTTATACAGTTTACAAAGGGACTGATTATCTTTGGTTAAGTATTTGATGGATGCTAGATAATTCTTACATTCATTTTTAAAACAAATTAAAGAGGGTTTACTGTTGTTCCACTTGCTTTTATGAATATGATATTTACCCAAGGAAATAATAACGTTTAACATCAATGACATATTTTTAGAGAGACCATCTACATATATCAAAACCTGAGATACATTTAATGAAGGAATATCAGCACCAGTACTTAGCCAGCTGTAAAGATCCTGCCAGAATTTCAATGTGAGCGGACAAGAAAAAAATAAATGTTCAATGGTTTCAGGCTCTTTTGAGCAGAATCCGCATAATTCTACTTCAAAACGGAATCTTTTCCTTAAGATTTCAGCAGCAGGATGAACATTATTGATGAGTCGAAACTGCATCTCCTTTATTTTAGGTACAATTGGCCATTTAAGATAATAACAATATTTGTTACTGAATGATTCATTTTCATTAATTTTAACTTTTATTGGAGTATTGAAATCGTAAAATAATTTACTTTTACATAAATTTCCAATTGCACTTTTTATCCCAAATGTACACTTCTCCAATCTTCAACTCAGGCAATTTAACAGATACATTATATGTAAGTGTGTTTTAGTGGAAGGGGGATTGCTCTACAAACACTATTAAATTCTCTACAAGAACATTTTACCGCAAATTTCTCTATGAAAGAATTAAATTGAATAAATTGACCAGCTTCATCTATCAAATCAGCAACGAATGAAACTTTTTTCTCCAACCACTCTTGTTTGAATACTGATTTCCTATTTAACATAATGGTCCTCCTATTATTCCACAGGGTGGATCCATGAGGTGTGAAGTTGTGAGAAAATATCATTTTCCAGTATTGCAAAGTCTGCTTGTGAACATTTGAAAGCTTAATTGGCAATTTAGAAATCTCAAAATCACATTTCAGCAAAAACTCCAGTCCTCCAACTTTCTTGAATACAGACTTTGGTATATGAAACCACATTGAATTAGGCTGTGCTAAATATTATTTTATCCAATTCATCTTGAGTACTCCAATCATTGATTCAAATTCAGTGACTTTCAGCCCTCCATTTTTATAGTCTTTAATCATCTGAGATTTTTTTATATAATGAGTTTTATTTTTCCAAATAAAATTAAAAATGACAGAGTTAACCTTTTTTATCAACTGAGGAGAAACAAAAAGAGAATAAGATGGGTAAATTAGTTTATGTGACATTCAGCGCCTAGAGTGCCCGAGTGAGCCACTGGAGGGCGCCCCTTCCTAGTTTATGGTTTCATTTTATATTGTTACCCTGGACTCATTATGCTTTATGTCATGCACCTGTTTGATGATTATGCTTGTTAGTATCCTTATTTAAACCTGTATTTTTCCTTTGTTCAGTGCTCAGGATTGTACGTGTCACACTGCATGATCTAGCTTTGTTTCTAGTTTCTAAGTTTTCTAGTATTTTAGGCCATATTTACACATAGCCGGGTATTTAGAGAAACGAATATTTCTCCCCCTCCGTTTTCAAAAATAACATCGTGCACTCAACATCGTTTTCAAAAAAAGTTGTCGTTTACATCAACCCGCATAAATACAATGGGCGGCAGTGTAGGGTAAAGGATAAAGCCATGCAAGCCAATCAGAATCCTCAAACTCGACAACAACGAATAGCACGAGCGACTTCCTGTTCCTTTCAAACCAACAGACGTGGCGCAAGGTTCGTTCGTGTGGACAGACAGCGAAGCAAATGCAAACAGGCCAAAAGCGCTTGCACAAAAGTAAAAATGAGTACCACCTTAACAGCATCCATGATCAAACATGAGCCAAACAAACTCTAAACATAGGGCGCTCACATAAGCATTTTCTGGCGCATAATGTGACGTTTGAGAACCTAAAACCCCGTTTCTCCCAGTTGACACGGCAACACATAACCGGCGTTTTCAGAAATCTCCACTTTGGCCGGAGTTTTTAGAAATAATCGTTTTCAGGGATAAAAACGGCGTTTTCGTGTAAATGACAGGCCAAAACACAGGGAAATATCGGCGTTTTCCCATCGTGTAAACGGGGCCTTAGAGTCCGTGTTTCTGACCTCTTGCCTGCCTGCTTTGATTACCCGACTACCTGTTCCCTGTTTGTACTGCTGCTGATTTGGACTGCTTATCTGGACTCTGACTACTGCCTGTTTCCCCGTTTGTGCTCTTTGGATTATCCTTCAATAAAAGCCTGCATTTGGATCACCTGTCTGTTTCCCGGTGCAGTTCGTGACAGTTTAGATATGCCTTCTGCTTTAGTCAAAAGGATTCTGCCCATAATAGATAGATCTCTCATAAGCCAGTGATTAAGATATTTTTTCATACTATTTATTCTCTCTTCTATATTTACTAGTTCTCTGGTATTTGAATCTTTAGATATTGTTAAACCAAGGTAATTTACTTCAGTTTTAACTGGAATTACAGTTTTACTTCAGTTCCTCTTCACACGAATACAAAGGTAGCAATTCACATTTTTTAAGGTTTAAGCACAGACCCGATGCTCTTGAAAAAAATTTAATAATATTCAGGGCTTTCTCAATTATAGATTTATCTTTTAAAAATATTACTGTATCAACAGCAAATTGACTGATTCGATATTCATAGCCGCAAATGGTTATTCCTTTTAATTGTGATGGTTGACAATTAAATAAGCTAGCATTTGAGTGCATAGTATAAACAATTTTGGAGAAATTGGACAACCCTGTCTGATACCACACAAAATTTCAATTCTAGGAGTCATTCCAGGATTGAGGGATATATATAACTATAAATATCATTATATAACATTTTAAAAACCTTGCAAAACCCTTCACCAAAACCAAACTTTTTAAGAGTTGTAAATATAAATTCATGCTCCACGGTATCAAATGCTTTAAAAAAATCTATAAATAAAATAAGGCTATCTGATTGTATCATTGAATTATAATCGATCATATCTAGAATTAATCTAACGTGATTTTGGATATATCTTCCGTTAATAAATGCTGATTGAAACTCCCCAACAAGTTTCCCCAGTACAAGTTTTAGACGGTTAGCATAAACCAAGGCAAATAACTTATAATCGGTGCATAGAAGAGTTATTGGTCTCCAGTTATCGAATGACAACAATTGCTTCTTGGGTTTAGGCAGCAAGGTTATTAATCCTGTCTTCATTGTAGGGGATAAGCTCCTTTTCTGAATGCATTCCAAAAATGCATTATATAATAATTTCCTTATATCCTTCCAGAAATGCTTTAAACATTCTGTTGTTAACCCGTCGATACCTGGAGATTTGCCATTCTTCATTTGTTTTAATGCCACATCTATTTCTACTGTAGTCAACTCATCATCAATTAAGTTTTTATCATCCTCATTTAGTTTTTGAATATTATCTGTAATATTTTTAAATAAAGAATCACAATCTGCCTTATTAAATTTAGATGTACTGTATACAGGTTACGATAGAAAAGCCAAATTTCTTTCTGGATTTCTTTATGATCTTAAATTATAATGTCATTAACCTCAAGCTTATTCATTTTTTTCTTTGTTTGTCTTTGTTTTTCAAGGCTGAAAAAATACGCTGAACTTTTTTCTCCTTTTTCAATCCACCGGGCTCTTAAGCGGATATAAGCTCCATTTGCTTTTTCTGAATACAACTCATCTAACTGAGATTGTAACTCTTGACGTTTTGCTGTGTTTTCAGGTGATACTTGTGAATAAACTGCCAATAAATTTATTTCCCCAATCAATTCCTTTTGTTTTTGTTTTCTCCTCATTGACAAGCATTTTCCTGTATCAACGGCTAATATTTTGACCTTAAATTTAAGCCATTCCCATCTATTCATGTAAGACATGTCAAGTCAAGTCAAGTCAAGTTTATTTATATAGCGCTTTTCACAACACAGGTTGTATCAAAGCAGCTTCACAGTAATAAATTAGAACAATACATCAATGTTTGTTTCTAGTGGAACGTCTACGTTCGGTAATGCTGATCAATAGTATCGTTGATTGATTAATTAAATTAAATATCCCCAAATATCCCCAACTGAGCAAGCCAAAGGCAAAAGTGGCAAGGAACCGAAAAACTCCATCAGGTGACCTAATGGAGAAAAAAAAAACCTTGGGAGAACCCAGGCTCAGTCGGGGGCCAGTTCTCCTCTGGCGTTTATGAACTAGAGGTCGGATTTAACTGTAGGAATAAAAGTATTATATGAATGCCTGGCTGAAGAGATGCGTCTTTAATCTAGTTTTAAACTGGGAGAGCGAGTCTGAGCAACGAACAGTATCCGGAAGACTATTCCAGAGTTTTGGTGCTAAATGTGAAAATGCTCTCCCTCCTTTGGTGGACCTAGATATCCTAGGTATGACCAAAAGCCTCGAATTTAGTGACCTTAAAGAGCGCGATGGATTATAGGGCGATAGAAGATCCGTTAAATAGACTGGAGCTAAGCCGTTTAGGGCTTTATAAGTCAGTAGCCATACCTTGTAATTAATACGGGACTTTATAGGTAACCAATGTAGGGATGATAAAATCGGTGTTATATGATCATATTTTCTTGATCTAGTTAGAACTCTAGCGGCGGCATTTTGGACTAACTGTAGCTTGTTTATTAAGGATGCAGGACAACCGGCTAATAACGCATTACAGTAATCTAGTCTCGAGGTCATGAATGCATGAACTAACTTTTCTGCGTCAGAAACTGATAGCATATTACGTAGCTTAGCAATGTTTCTAAGGTGGAAAAAGGCTGTTCTTGTAACATATGAAATATGATTTTCAAAAGACAGGTTGCAGTCTAATATAACACCCAGGTCTTTTACTGTAGAGGATAAAGTAACAGGACATCCTACTATGTTAAAGTTGTATTGTGAGAGGTTTTGTGGGTGGTTTTTTGAACCGATAAGTAGTACCTCTGTCTTGTCTGGATTTAATAAAAGAAAATTATGCGTCATCCACATGTCAAGCTTTTCAATCTCCTCAATAAGAGTCATCACCTGTTGACAAAAGCTATCATTATTTAACAAATCATTATTGAATTTCCAAATATTAGGAGAGAACTGAGGTTTCTTAGAAATGGATAAAGCCATAGTGACCATACAATGATCCGTAAGTGGGGAGGCTGAAATGAAGCAGTCTGAAACATCCGTACATAATTCACTAGTAATAAGCCAATAATCTAGTCTTGAGCATTGTCCATTACCTGAGGGGTTAAACCATGTATATTGAATGCTGTTTGGGTTAGTTATTCTCCAGTAGTCAACCACATTTGTTGTTGTACACAGATTCAATATCGTATCATTATACACAGACTGTGTACTTCTTTGGGGGTTTCGATCTAACCATGAATCAGGTGCTATATTAAAGTCTCCACCCATTATCACATTTACTGATTTATAAGTTATTTTCCATTCATTAACCATATTAGCAAGTGTCTCAAACAATTCTCTATTAGCCACTTTGTTATTATAACCATAAACTCATAATAATATAACATAAGTCATTTATTTCCACAGCTACCATTATCCAGTGACCTTCTGTCTCCTCTTTGTGAACAATTACTGAGCCTTCAAATCTATTAAATAATAACATCACTCCAGCTGAATGATAAGATCCATGTGCAAACAGCGCTAAATCACCCCATTGTGTCTTCCAAAAATTTTTATCATTCAAAACAGAATGAGTCTCTTGTAAGAATACGCAATTTGCTTTTTGTTCCTTGCAAAATAAAAAAATGGCTTTACGCTTAATACTATTTTTAACCTCCTGACATTCAAAGATAGAAAATAAATAGACATATATTAATTGTACAGTACGAACTTTAACATTCTAATATGCAGGAGTGAACATGTTGTCCTTAATAACTTTATAAACAAAACCATACTAGGCCTATGGGCAATTCTGTCACATCCATAACGCCAGCACAATGCCATTGTATTTAGTTGGCGTTATGGATGTGACAGTTTTTCGTGGAATTGCCCCTATACCTTAGTATTTGACTGGTAATTAACTAGCTTTTCTTCGATAGCGTTATCAGATCGTTTCCATCTGATATAGTGTGATAACCTTGAAAACTTTGTCCAGACGTTACCTTTCGTGATCAACAGCTATGGATCAACTCTCAGTCCATCAATGAGTGCATAGCCTTCTTTTAGGAACGCTCTTTTCCCCTTTTTCCTGGCTTCTTGCACTCTCGGCCACAACTTAGCACGCGCTTCGCGATCTTCCTTTGAAAAGTCTTCTTTGAACTGGATGTTCATCTCTTTACACACTCTTGCCTCTCTCGATCTTTTCCACACTTCGTCACGAACAGTCCGCATTGCGAACTGGATGATCACCGGCCTGGGTAACCTGTTATTACCGGCGGCGTTCTTCATTCCTTAACGATGCACTGTGTCCACCGATCCCCGAAGTTTCTCCACAGACAACGGAGTCACCTGGGTAAGGATTCCAATCACTGTTTCTCTTGTGTCTTCTTTCTCTTTTTCTGGCAGGCCGATTAGTCTGAGATCCCATCTTCTCTTGTATCTGGCTTGCTCCAAACACTGTTGCTTCAGTGAGATGTTCTCCTTTCTCAAATCTTTAATTTCCTCTTTCATTCTGTCAATATCTTCTTTGTTTTCTTTAACTGCTTGTGCATTTTCCTCCGTTCTTTTTTCTACATTTTTTCATTCTTTGATCTTGCTCGTCAAATCGCTTAATTAAAGGAGAAGTTCACTTTTAAAATGAAAATTCTGACATCATATACTCGCCCTCATGTTGTTTCAAACCTGTATGAATTTCTTTCTTCTGCTGAACAGAAAGAAGATATTTAGAAGAATGCCAGTAACCAGACAGTTTTTGGGTCCCATTGACTTCCATAGTATTTTTTTTCCTACTATGGAAGTCATTGGGACCCAAAAACTGTCTGGTTACTGACATTCTTCTAAATTCTTCTGTATCAAGTCGGACAAAATTTCTAACCGACATGCACTGCTTCAAGTCTGCCGCCGATCGGTCTGCGCAGAGCTGCATGAAGTCGAACAAGCCTTACGATACTTACATTAGAGAGCTAGAGATACTAAGAATTTAGGGTGCATTCACGTTCAAATGACGTGAGTCTGCGCGCATACACTGTCCTCCGAGCAACGCAAACTGCTTGCAGATTCTAACAGGTTACTGTGCAGGAGCAGACCCGTCCTCAAAACAATGGAAGAGCACCACCAGTGCACGAGGGCGTAGAGAAACACATGCAGGATTAGTGAACGTGGTAGCGCCACCTAGGATGGGGGTGTGAATGACACACGAAGACACACCGCTGTCTTACATTAATAATATTATATTATGTTCTGGACACTCACTATACATACATTTCATTGCGAGTCAATGCTGGAGATAATAATGCACAAAAGGGGGGTTATACTACATACTACAAAAATCTGTCAAATGTTTTACAAGAGCAAAACTTCATAATCAGGAAACAATTGCATAAAATCATGCATCTTTTTCGGTCATCATCGGCCTTTTTCGTGTTCGTAAGTTCAGCTTGGCAGCCGACCTCCCAAAAGCTGTCTTTTTTTTATTTATTTTTTCATTATTAAATTCATTACTAAGAACATACAGAATCAATACCAGGGGTAAATGTAATTGAGAGTACAGTTACTGGTTATAAAGTCAAGTCAAGTCAAGTCAAGTCAAGTTTATTTATATAGCGCTTTTCACAACACAGGTTGTATCAAAGCAGCTTCACAGTAATAAATTAGAACAATACATCAATGTTTGTTTCTAGTGGAACGTCTACGTTCGGTAATGCTGATCAATAGTATCGTTGATTGATTAATTCAATTAAATATCCCCAAATATCCCCAACTGAGCAAGCCAAAGGCAACAGTGGCAAGGAACCGAAAAACTCCATCAGGTGACCTAATGGAGAAAAAAAAAAACCTTGGGAGAACCCGGGCTCAGTCGGGGGCCAGTTCTCCTCTGGCGTTTATGAACTAGAGGTCGGATTTAACTGTAGGATTAAAAGTATTATATGAATGCCTGGCTGAAGAGATGCGTCTTTAATCTAGTTTTAAACTGGGAGAGCGAGTCTGAGCAACGAACAGTATCCGGAAGACTATTCCAGAGTTTTGGTGCTAAATGTGAAAATGCTCTCCCTCCTTTGGTGGATCTGGATATCCTAGGTATGACCAAAAGCCTCGAATTTAGTGACCTTAAAGAGCGCGATGGATTATAGGGCGATAGAAGATCGGTTAAATAGACTGGAGCTAAGCCGTTTAGGGCTTTATAAGTCAGTAGCAATACCTTGTAATTAATACGGGACTTTATAGGTAACCAATGTAGGGATGATAAAATCGGTGTTATATGATCATATTTTCTTGATCTAGTTAGAACTCTAGCGGCGGCATTTTGGACTAACTGTAGCTTGTTTATTAAGGATGCAGGACAACCGGCTAATAACGCATTACAGTAATCTAGTCTCGAGGTCATGAATGCATGAACTAACTTTTCTGCGTCAGAAACTGATAGCATATTACGTAGTTTAGCAATGTTTCTAAGGTGGAAAAAGGCTGTTCTTGTAACATATGAAATATGATTTTCAAAAGACAGGTTGCAGTCTAATATAACACCCAGGTCTTTTACTGTAGAGGATGAAGTAACAGGACATCCTACTATGTTAAAGTTGTATTGTGAGAGGTTTTGTGGGTGGTTTTTTGAACCGATAAGTAGTACCTCTGTCTTGTCTGGATTTAATAAAAGAAAATTATGCGTCATCCAATCTTTTATATCTTTAACACACTCTGTCAATTTGGATAATTTAGCGTTTTCATCTGGCCGTGATGAAATATAGATTTGAGTGTCATCAGCATAACAATGGAAACTAATTCCATGTTTCCTTATAATATTTCCAAGTGGTAGCATATATATTGAGAATAATAGAGGGCCTAACACAGATCCCTGCGGCACTCCATAGTTTACTGGAGTTATGATAGATTTTTCTCCATTTAAATAAACAAAATGGTAGCGGTCAGATAAATACGATCTAAACCAGCTTAATGCTTGTCCTTGAACACCAGTATAATTTTGTAGTCGATCTAAGAGTATTGTATGATCTATAGTATCGAACGCAGCACTAAGATCAAGTAAAACTAATATTGAGATAAAGCCTTGGTCAGAAGCTAAAAGTAAATCATTTGTGATTTTAACGAGCGCAGTTTCAGTGCAATGATGCGGCCTGAATCCAGACTGAAACTTTTCATAGGTGTCATTTTCTTGTAAGAAAGAGCCCAGTTGAGCGGACACAACTTTTTCTAGTATTTTAGACATAAAAGGTAGATTTGAAATGGGTCTATAATTTACTAGATTATTCGGATCTAATTGTGGTTTCTTAATGAGAGGTTTTATAACTGCCAGTTTAAATGTTCTTGGAACATGACCTAAAGATAAAGAAGAGTTAATAATATTGAGGAGAGGCTCTTCCACTACAGGTAACACTTCTTTCAATAGTTTAGTTGGTATGGGATCTAATAAACATGTTGTTGTTTTAGAGGAAATGATAAATTTATTTAACTCTTTTTGTTCTATAGTTGAAAAGCACTGTAATTGTTCTTGCGGCGTGATAATTGAGGCTGAATTATAAGGCGCGATTGAGGATTGAACGTTTACAATTGTGGTTCTGATGTTTTCTATTTTCTCAGTGAAGAACTTCATGAAATCATTACTACTAAACTGTAATGGAATACTTTGTTCAGGAGACATCTGTTTATTTGTTAGTCTCGCCACGGTGTTAAATAAGAACTTAGGATTGTTATGGTTGTTTTCTATTAGTTTGCGTAGATGCTCAGCCCTGGCCGCTTTTAGGGCCTTTTTATAACGTGACATACTGTCTTTCCATGCGATTCTAAAGACCTCTAAGTTGGTTTGTTTCCATTTACGCTCTAAATTACGGGTTTCTCTCTTTAGAACACGCGTAGTACTGTTGTACCATGGTGCTTTACTTTTCTCTCTGACCTTTTTTAATCTAATGGGCGCAACAATATCCAATGATCCAGAGAGAATGGTGCTCATAGTGCTAGTTAATTCCTCAAGTTCATCTGTTTGTTTGGGTTCACTGAGCAGCTGAGACAGATCCGATAAGCTGTTTGAAAAATTATCTATGGTGGATGGAAGGATTGTTCTGCCTAATCGATAACGCGGCGCAGCATGATATATTACAGGAGTACGTAATATGCAAGTTACCATGTAATGGTCAGTGACATCGTCACTTTGTGGAATGATATCTATATCGGTTGGATCGGTTCCATGTGATATAATTAAATCGAGTGTATGATTAAATCGATGAGTCGGTCCGGTAATGTTTTGCTTGACCCCAAAGGAGTTTAATAAATCTGTAAACGCAGCCCCTAACGCATCATTTTGATTATCTACATGGATATTAAAGTCTCCAACAATTAATGCTTTATCGAAGTTAACTAATAGGTCTGAGAGAAAATCTGCAAACTCTTTTAGGAAATCAGCGTAAGGCCCAGGCGGTCTATATACGGTAGCCAAGGCTAGAGATAATAGGGATGTTTTTCGAACATCTAAGAGCGTAACATTTAGTACAAGTACTTCAAATGAAATAAACTTATAACCCGTTTTCTGAGTAACATTGAGAAAATCTCTATAGATTGTTGCAACACCGCCGCCACGACCATTCAGACGGGGCTCGTGCTTATAGGAGTATCCTGATGGAGTAGACTCATTTAAACCGAAATAATCATTTGGTTTAAGCCAGGTTTCAGTAAGGCAAAGTACATCGAAGCTATTATCTGTGACTATTTCATTTACAATAACTGCCTTAGGTGTGAGTGATCTAATGTTTAGAAGACCTAGCTTTAAAAATTGTTTTTGATTACCAATAGCAACATTTTCTGGTTTAATAACAATTAGATTTTTTCTAGATCCTGCAGTAGATTTATGATTTGATCTCACTAAACGAGGAATAGACACAGTTTCTATGCAATGTTCTACACTATTTATATCAGTTAAATTGGTGCAGCAGAGACTATGATTTGGACTTTTGTTTACTAGTCAAAAGGTATTTAACATTTTGGAGATGTTATCTGACAGAAGATCCGATCCGAATCTGCTTGGGTGTAAGCCATCAGCACGGTAAAGCCTAGGACGCTCCCAAAACAGATTCCAATTATTTACAAAGAGAAGTTTCTGCTCATTGCACCATGACATTAACCATTCATTAAGCGCAAATAATCTACTAAACTTTTCATGACCTAGTCGATACGTGGGAAGCGGTCCTGACACAATAATCGTTATATCAGGCGATGTGCTGCGTACCGTATCGATCAGATTCCTGAAGTCTTTCTTCAAAACCTCCGTTTGGCGCAGTCTGATGTCGGCCCCTCCCGCGTGCAGGACAACGGTTCCGACGCGCTCGTTCAGAATCTCGGGAACGTGAGCAGCGATTTCAGAAACACGAGCACCAGGAAAGCAGTGACTATGCACCTTACTTTTATTTAACGTAGCGTGTACGTGTCGAACGATGGAATCGCCGATGATCACAGCATCGCGTTCTGTTTCGCGAAGAGGGGAGAAGCGGTTTTGTGTGGATATCTCGAAAACCGGGAGGGTCGGAGAGAGTTTTCTTGGTCTAGACCTGACTCGCGACTTCCGCTGCGGAAAAATCCAGGCTTCGTGATGGCATGTTGGAGCCGGAGTGAACGAGACCATGGCTGATCGCGACCTCGACGTTCGGGACCGATGTTGAGGAACGCACGGAGTAGACGAGGTCGGAGTCAGCGGGTTAGTAACATTAATCTCTGATTTGTGTGCCTCGGCACGTGATGTTTCGAGAGCCAAACGCCGGTCTATCAGCTCGGCTTTTCTTACTAAAAGGTCGTGGATCTGTTTCTCAACAGCTTCCAGCTCAGACTGCACCGCGTGCAGCTCAAATGTGTCCTCACCTGCACCAAAAGGTAGACTACTTACATTTGATATATTCGCCATTTTAACAGATGGACAGTAAGTTAAGTTAGCAACGACGCTACCAGTGGTGCTATCAATATTAATACTAATTTATGGCTTAAGTCTTGGATATAATCCGTCTTTTCAGTGGTACGGGTGTAGAGTAGACGCACGATAGGCGAAAAAATGTTTGTTTGTAACTTAAATGAGTGCGGAGAAGACGCGTTCAGCCGTGATCCACGGACGTAACCTATAAGAGTATCCAGCGTTGGATCACTAGGCTTGAGACGCGTCTACTCAACAATCCGCGTTATAACTATGAGGTGAGGAAAAGTAGAAAATGTTCGTTGTAAGTGAGTTTAAAGAGAAATCAAGAATTATAAATCAATCGATGGAGCTCCAAAGACAACAACGCGCTCAGACGCGACGCATGCGCATTCGAAACAGGAAGTCTCAAAGTCAGGAGAATATCATGCAAATGGCACAGTGAGACAGTTTTAAGGGCTTTGGAGTTGCTGGATGTACTGAGGGTGTCCAGATAGGATTCAAGTTCCTTACAGAAAATAAAGAAATAGGGCTTAGCACCCTGAAATTTACATTTGTGTTAAAAAAAATCGCTAGAAAAATAAATAGGTTTATCAAAAAATATTGGTCCTTTTCATCTTATCAAAGTTGTGCTGACCAAAAAGAACATCTTTGTATAACAAAGAGAAGCTCTGTGATGAACAAAGATGCAGAAACCCTTCCAGAACAGACTTGTAGAGATGAGAAATGGATTCTTGTTCAGCACCACAAAAAGAACATAAAGTGTCAATATCAGGAAACATCTTTTTTTTAAGTAAAGCTTCACAGGATAAAAAAGATGAAGTAATTTGTAAGACACATCCTTGACCTTATTGGTTATGAAATATTTAGAAGACAAAGTCCACACTTTCTTCCAGGAATATTGACAAACTGGCCATTCCAGTACGACACAATGTATGGGAGAGAAACAATCTCATTTTGAAATAGCTGTCTAATTCTTCTGTTCCGACGAGAAAAAACAAATATTTCCAATCGTTGTATCAAAAGGATGAGCTACTGATGTGGAAATCTGGGATCTAGCTGAGTCTCTGAGAAGAGTTATTGCTCCATGAGGGATGGCATATCCATTACAATAGCAAACTCTCCAGGAGTGACAGGTATATTGTACTTATTCAAAAACTCTGAATATGAATACAAGAATCCATCATTATTGATGAATTGAGAAACCAAAATAAAATTATTATTAAACCAGTTTGGGAAACATAACGACTTATTTTTATAAATAATATCACAATTATTCCAAATAAAATACCGGTGAGGACTAAAATTGTGCTTATAAATTAGGTGCCAGGCCAAAAGCGCTTGTTTATGAAAATTTGATAATTTAAGGGGCAATTTGGTGATGTTGTAGTTACACAATAACAGGAAAGGGAGACCTCCCACCTTAGAGAAAACAAGATTGGGAAGAGTTTTCCAGAATGAATCAGGGTTTGTTAAGTACGGTGACGCATTGCTGCCACATACTTATTATTTTTTCCCCTCAATTATGTCGTAATAACGAGATCTTATGTCGTTTTAACGACATCTTTTCTCGTAATAACGAGATCTTATGTCGTTTTAACGACATCTTTTCTCGTAATAACGAGATCTTATGTCGTTTTAACGACATCTTTTTCTCGTAATAACGAGATCTTATGTCGTTAAAACGACATCTTTTTCTCGTAATAACGAGATCTTATGTCGTTAAAACGACATCTTTTTCTCGTAATAACGAGATCTTATGTCGTTAAAACGACATCATTTTTTTGCCCTTATAAGGACATGTGTAGTCATGTACAAAATATGCCTTTATCCACATACAATTGACAGCCTATCGCGCTTTTATCACACATTCAAAAAGCTTAAGCAAATAGTAGCAGCCCCCAATCATGCAAAATTAATCAATGAGGCTCTTTTTGAAAATATATTTTAAATAGGCCTGTAAGTTTTTTTTTTAATATAATATATTATATATAAGATTTATTTTTGTTAATAGGCTATATATATCTTCATTCATTACCTAGAGATATAATTAAACAAAAAGTAGTCAAAACACATCTAAAAGAAAATTTTACAACATTGTGTTCTTATTTTGTTTAATTAACGAAATGTCAATCTTCGCCTTTATAACAGAAGATACAATACAATACAAAAATCTTCAAGATACAGCCTACAATCTTCACATGTATAACGGATTGTCACCTTATAAACAGTCCTTTGTGTGGTGGAATAAGCAATGCTATATAGAAATATATGGTTAGTATTTAAATTTAAATTTTATTTTATTATTTTATTAGTTCATTAATTATGCTAACTCAGCTAATTAAATGTGACGAGCTGGATACTTACTAATAAAACAATGTCAAATATTAAATGTAGGCTATTGATTAGAGTTGCCATAGACTAAAGGATTTTTCTAGTCATTAATTTAAGCAATTAGGACTAATCGCACGTTTATATTCAATCCTGGGTGCATGTAGGCTATATAGCCTATATTCCGCGCTCAAGCGCATGCATAAAACTCGCCGCAAAGCACCAGCAAAAGTAGGCTAATGATATAATAAATGTATCTGAAAAAAATAACGAAGCATTTTAATTGTTTATTAATTAACTAGTCTTTTCTAAATCAGTGTAGGCTGCCTGCAAACATATCTCCATACATCTCCGCTGTAATGTAGCCTAGATGCGCCTTTATTACGGACAGGATTACTTAATCAGATAGTAGCTACCGTATTGCTTTCGATTGGATTTTTTTTTTTTCGTTGGTGGGAATTTTTTTTATTAACTTTATAGTTATATTTCTCATGTCTGTGAGGCTTGTCTATACACTGTTTTCAGTTCATTTTTGAGGCGCGCTCCAATTCACAGAGATCATGAAAGCGCGCCCTGTTCGTTTTATTTTGTTTTACAAAGGCACACCGTTTTCTTGTTGTTGTGAGTTTACACAAATAAAAGTAGTTGCGACTGATGTATTATTATGTTCTGTATGACCAGAAATGATGGAGTATTTTAAGTTGTTTCCACTGTTGATAGGAAAATGCGAGTGATGGCACCGGCGCCTTCATCCATGTCTAGTGCGCGCTCCACACTCCGCACAAACACTGGATATGCGCTTCATAATAGCGAACATTTATCTAGGTTAACGTTAGAGCGAGCGGTCATGCCAGACAGATAATCCTCCTCATGTTTAACTAATCAAATTCTGTTGCATTTTATTGCGCCAGTTTGAAAAGGGCGGCTGAAACACTTAGCCTACAGATAAACGCCCAACGCTGGTGTTTTTCTTTAAACAAATTCGTTTAGACTTTAAAATAAATATTGTTTATGGGCTAATTAATGCCACAATAATTTGTTTATTTTATTGGCTAATTGTATTTTTCATTTTTGTTTTGCATTGAATACCATTGAATATTTTAATTGAATGTATTGAATATTCGCTGTGCACCGCAATACCACCCTCCCATAGAAAGACACGTTAAGAGCCACCTATTTTCTTTATAATAAAGGGAAGGAAAACGCTTAATGTATAATTAAATGCATTGCGTTCATATTCTTTATAACTGAAGCGTTTTCTTTATTATAAGGGTGTATTATTCCATTAAAAAAGGACTGTTTATAAGGTGACAATCCGTTATACATCTTGAAGATTTTTGTATTTTATTGTAGGCTATCTTCTTATAAAGACGAAGATTGACATTTCGTTAATTAAACAAAATAAGAACACAATGTTGTAAAAAATAAACAACTCAGGCTATGTTCTGTTAGATGTGTTTTGAATACTTTTTGTTTAATTATATCTCTAGGTAATGAAGATATAGCCTATTAACAAAAATAAATCTTATTAGGCCTATATAATATATCATATTAAAAAAAACTTAGCCTATATAAAATATATTTTTAAAAAGGGCCTCATTGATTAATTTTGCATGATTGGGGGCTGCTACTATTTGCTTAAGCTTTTTGAATGTGTGATAAAGGCGCGATAGGCTTTCAATTGTATGTGGATAAAGGCATATTTTGTACATGACACATGTCCTTATAAGGGCAAAAAAGATGTCGTTTTAACGACATAAGATCTCGTTATTACGAGAAAAAGATGTCGTTTTAACGACATAAGATCTCGTTATTACGAGAAAAAGATGTCGTTTTAACGACATAAGATCTCGTTATTACGAGAAAAAGATGTCGTTTTAACGACATAAGATCTCGTTATTACGAGAAAAAGATGTCGTTAAAACGACATAAGATCTCGTTATTACGACATAATTGAGGGGAAAAAATAATAAGTATGTGGCAGCAATGCGTCACCGTAGTTAAGTACTGTTTTAACCAATTTATCTTGAAAGTATTATTTAAAGAAGTAAAATCTAGAAAGTTTAGACCACCACATTCATAATTATTAATGACGACAGACTTTTTAACGTAATGCCTCTTATGCTTCCACAGAAAATCAAACAGCATTCTATCAATATCTGCACTAATGCCACTTTATCCACATATAAGGAGAGGGCAGGGTAAGTCATTCTTGAGATACCCTCAGCTTTAGCAATAAGAGTTCGCCCTCTCAGAGATAAATCTCTCTGTAACCATGAATCGAATTTCCTTTTAGTTTTCTCAACAACTGGGTCAAAGTTCAGTCTGCATCTAACTTTATCATCCTTACATATGGATATACCCAGATAGGTCACACCTGTGACTTAACTGGAACACCGTAAAGAGAGAGAGAAGGACAGGTTTTAATAGCTAACAGCTCACATTTATTAATATTTAAGTTTAAACCGGAAGCTTTGGAGAAAAATTTTATGTGTTGGATTGCAATCGGAATCTGTAATTCATCTTTTAAGAACAGGGTAGTGTCGTCAGCTAGCGGACTAATAAGAATATGTTTGTTGGCAATAGTAATACCTTGCAGATGACTACTCAGAAGAAAGGAGGAGAGAAGTTGTGCAGCCACAAGAAATAAATAAGGGGATATAGGGCAACCCTGACGAACTCCTCTTGACAATTAGGCGAAGTATACCCGATTTAAGGTTGATGGAACAGTTGGCGTTATTATAAAGAGTTCTTATAAACTTGCAGAAAGGATCACCAAACCCAAGCTTTTGGAGAGCTAGAAAAATAAACTCGTGTTCAAGAGAGTCAAAAGCTTTGTAGAAATCTACAAAAAGAATAAGACTGTCATCATCATCTAGAACAAGTCGGATATTGTTTGCTATATGTCTTTTTGGCATAAATCCTGATTGTGTCTCATCAATAACTGAACTCGAAACACACTTAAGTCTTTTAGCCAAAGCCCAGGCTAATATTTTATAATCGTTATTAAGAAGACAAATAGGCCGCCAATTATCTATCAAAGTTGTATCTTTCTTAGGTTTAGGTATCAGAGTTAAAAGCCCTTGTGTTAAACTAGAAGGCAAAGTTTCTGACTGAATACTCTCCAACATCTCTAGCAGGAACGGTGCTAATAGGCCCTATGCCCAGCTGCACTACTTCCTGAACTTCAGCCAGCTCCTTTGTTTCCTGTCTGCCATTATTGGACAAACTGATTAATCCAGGTGTGTCTGATTATTGTTGTTGGTCAGACACACCTGGATTAATCAGTTTGTCCAATAATGGCAGACAGGAAACAAAGGAGCTGGCTGAAGTTCAGGAAGTAGTGCAGCTGTGCATAGGGCCTATTCTTCAGCCAAGCTCTTATAAAACTCGGCCGTTAGGCCACCGGTTCCAGGAGATTTATTATTTTTAAGGCCCTCGATCAATCCCTCCAATTACTTCAGAGATAGTTATAGTTTTATCACAGGCAAGCTGCTCATCTTTAGATATCGATTTAACCTCATTTAATGACTGAAAGAAAAGGGAGGCTGAGTCCTTACAGTAATTAGATTTATATAGCTTTGAATAAAAATCACTGCAAAAAGAGGCAATTTCCTTCGAATCATCTGTCAAAACGCCATTAATTTGCAGCGAACTAATAGAAAGATTCCTAGAGTTGTGTTTTTCCATTCTAAAGAAATAAGCAGAGCTCTGTTCACCTTGTTCTAGCCATTTCCTCCTTGAACGAACATAGGAGCCTTCAGCTTTGTGTTTATAAATATTGTCTAATTTAGATTGGAGCTCTGCAAGTTCTGTTAGAACGGTTTCCGATAAGCTTTCCTGAATTTTGCTCTGAAGTGTTATGATCTTTGATATGACCTTCTCCTCTTCATTCCTTCTCCTCCCAAAAGCTGTCCGCGCTCCGTCCACACAGACCCTGACGTCACACGCAGACTTTTTAGGAGTAACGCGAATGCAGCCAGTATCGCTGACAGAACCCTCCGCCAAACGGTGATACGCCGCGCTCTCAGCCAATCAGACAGCTGGAAGTGAGCTGAAGCCAGAAGAGTATAGCCTACTGGCTGGACCCAGGAAAGGAACCACCTTCTTTATCATTCATGAGTGATTTAACCAATCAGCTGTTCGAAAGACAAGCCTGTCCTACCTAGGATGATCCCGGTGTCCTGCCGTATAATCTCGCATAGAAGCGCAGAAATGTGACCCATAGAGGGAAGAGTGTGTGGCTGCAGGCCCTCCGTGGTTGTGCAATAATACGCTATCAAGTTATTATAAAACTGCAAAAAATAAAAATAAAATACAAATCTATCTGATGAAGGTCCCGTTTAGGACCAAAACATCAGTCTTTTAATTTTTATCTTGAGATGATCACTTAAAATAAATAAATAAATAAATAAATAATGAATGAATGAATGAATGAATGAAACAATACCTTTTAGTGACGAGTGTGGCTTCTTATTCATAGCTTCTTATTATTATTTTGGTTGACCACGCCCTAACACTAGCGTACATCCCCAGGTCTCTTCCGGTCACTTCCGGTCTAATCGCATTTTCCCATTGGGTGTGAACAAATGCCTGACAAAATCTACAATCTCCCTTGTTTCTTCTAATAATTTTTTTTAACCCTTCAAAAACATTTTCTCTTGTTATAAGTATTTCTAAGTATGCCTTGTCTCATTTTTGATAGAAAACCTAACACCTGCACAATTTGGGACCATATTAAAGTATTGGAATATTCTAAATAATATTATCTGAAAGCTTAGATAAACAGTTTAATACTTTGTAGATATTGTTAAAGGGCTTAAGATGTTGGGGGGACATATTGTGTTTATTAGCCAATGGGGAGCTAATCTTATAGTTGTGCCAACAAAAAAAGCATGTGATAAAAAACAATAAAACAAAAAAACGAAATTACCAAACCAGAAATTTTGACCTGGTTTGTTTGTGCAGCTGCGATTTCATTTTAAATGCACATACTGCCTCAAACAAATCTGTTTTGTAGCGAACCCAGGAAAGAAGGTAGGCAGAGAGAGACTTTATGTACCGTTTTTGAATACACGGTTTATTCAGACACAATAAGCAGCAGCTCGACAGACATGCAGTTTCTAGTCAGCCCTCAGCAGAATCTCTTTCTTTTCGCGGGCCCTGCACCCAGTACTTATGCTCTTCTACAGCTGTCCCGCCCCCTACCTACGAGCTCGCCTAATCCCAGGCATGCAAGCTAAACACAACCGGCATGCACGTCTAGGACTGGGCGATCACGGCTTGACTGGCAGCACACATTTGGCGCACAACATTGCAACAACTCCCGCCAGAACATCACAGAACAAGATGTACAACAACACAGATTTAACTCTTTACATGCGCGACCCCAGGATCGCTACAATATTTTGTGTAGTTAGCGCGGGAATGGCGGCATACATTGAGTGTATCGCCATGCGGTTGGTTGGTCAGCAATACAAAACAATTCAGCAATATATTATCATAATATTACTGATAACCGTCATTTTTCAAACAGTTCGCAAAAAAAAAAAAACACTTTGGGCTCTATACTCAAAAGTGTCGGTATTATAGTGGTGTGGAAAATATTTTTCCAAACATTTTTTTTTACCACTTTATCGGAAAATCGAAGCGATATCAAATGAAATCCACTGAAATAAGGAAATTTGGTGAGCCCACATTGTACCGAAGGATTTAAGGATGAATCAATTAGGATTCCATCAGTGAAAACAAAGTGTATAATTGACATTCAGGCCAGGTTTAGGGCCAAGAAGCGTAAGAAAATGCAGTTTGATTGGTCCAGCTCTGCAGGAGGCTAACGTCACATCGAGAAGGGGGAGCACGGAGAGAGGCTTGGAAGGATTTTAATGTTGCGATATATGGAGATATACCTAAACCTGCTATGATAACCTTTTTTATTTTTATTTTCGCTTCCAAACAGCATATAGCAGTCACCTCATCTGCTAGTTTATATCCTGTTCAGTATGCAGGTTTTAGAAAATATTCATTGTATCTTTAAGTTTCATTATTTTTTTTATATCAGACGGTCAGCTAACTCCTCAGCGGTTGTCTGTGTTGTACAGTATTGTCATTGATAATAATAATAATAATGATAATAATACATTTAGTTGCATTCTTATAACTCACTGCTTGTTGATCAAGTTGCTTCTACATGGGAAGCCCAGAACACAATGTAGGCTGGTTCTGGTAGATATATGCAGCCCGTATCCCGAGGTTGCTTCTGCAAGGCAATGCGAACCGGACTTTCAGCCTTATTATTATTATTAGTAGTAGTAGTAGTAGTCGTAGTAGTAGTCGTAGTCGTCGTATGCAACATAACAGTTACATGTTATATTGATATTTATTCATTCACTGTTCATTATGTTGAATACACTTTTGCAGTGGTGTTTTTCTTGTCACAATAGCATGAGTGGTGTAATAAAATCCCCCATCCCCTTTCTTCACCCTACCCTTCCAAAGAAAATCTGAAATGCAATGTATTTGAATGTGCACTTATTTATGATTATAGCCCACATAGGCTACAGTTAATATGGCCAACCACAGACCGAATGTACTGAAGCACAATTCTTGATTGATTTTCTTGTTAAAACATATTTATTAAAGTAAATGCTGCATTTATTCTTTTTGGTAAAAGCCATCTGAAATCTTCTTGTTGTTTATGTGCTGTGGGCTCATGGTGCAAAAGCTGAACTAGAGCAATACCAATGGCAACAGCGGCAGCATCACTCATCATGCCATAACACCAGCGCACAAATCCATGTTTTACGCTGACGAAATGGCAGTTCCTATGGTGAACGCTAAGCTCATATGCTTTAAGGGCAGACCAGAACTGTCGGTCAATATTTACTGTAAAAAAATCTCCTTAAACACTACTAAAACTTTTGTGTATCACTTTGAGCTCCTACATGACCAGTTAATGAGGTGATAACAAGCCAAACAGTCAGAATTTTGTCAATATTCGGTATTTGTTACACCTGTGGTATTTCTTTCCTTAAATAGTCGGAGTGTGGGAAGGAGTGCAAATACTCCTTAAACGTTCCTTATTAAGAAATGTTGGAACCAACACTTTTGAGTATAGCGCCCACTGAGAGTAACAATAATATTAAAACAATTTGTTAATTATTAAAAATTCCAAGTGTGTCTTCAGATAGATTCAGGCTGATTTTCAAAGTAAAAACTAGAACTTTGTAATGATTTTGAAGGCCTGATTAATGTAAATCAATAACTATTTCAATATTTAAAATGTTATATAGGTGGCTACACAATGTATTTGAAATAAATTATTGAAAGCTGCTTTTTCGAGTGACCCAAAAAAAAAAAATTTTTTGTCAGTTACATTTAAGCAAAGTTCTTTTTTTGTCTAGGATATCAGACTGATTGTGTTTCTGAAATAATTATGCCTGTGTAGCGGGGCGCTCTCTTCGACACGTAGGGAGCGGCTAAATGCACACTACCTCTGGCTTAAACATGACTACGCTGGGCCTTAGCAATCTCCCGATCTTCCTCTGTTCTGAGCAATAGCAGAAACTCAGCGAAGGTTGGCGGATCAGACTTACGCTGTTTCAGCCGGAGATCAGAAATAAGCGCATTGTCCCAACAGCCACGACAGAATTGATTTAACAGGTGTTTATTAACATCTTTTGGTAAAACTCCGTCTCTCTTCACAGCCAGGTTCAGTGCCACTTGCAAGCGCTGTAAATAACCTGAGGGCTTTTCACCGGCGTCCTGAAACATCTCCATAAACTTCGCATAGAGTTCATCTCCATCTTGGACAGTTCCATAAGCAGAGTCAAGGATTTGGAGATAGCTTGAAGGGGCCGTTTCTGGTCGAAGATGTTTCACCATATCTGCCGCTGGAGGTAACAAACTGTCCAATATCTTCCTGGTACGCTGCAGATCTGAAACAGCGGGATCTTTCAACAGAAGTGTAACGCCAGAGCACCAAGTTTCATAATCAATCTCATGTTGTGGTCTTGGAATTCGTCCAGAAAATGTCCTGAGTCTTTGAGAGGAAGCATGCATTGCTCCGGTCCCACGGGCAATGACGCGACGCTCAAACGCCAAGCACACGCAGGAAGTGACTACATGTTCTTTTATACTGTCCCACCCTGCTCGTAATTGGACCCGCACTACCCCAAGCACATTAGTCTAATTACAGCGCCACAATACGTCCCACTACATGAGCATGAGCCTCCTTCTAAAGAAAGATTTGCACAATCCCCCATTTCCTGCCCACTCCTCCTACAATGATCCTGCAGTACATTGTTTTTAATGGTGCAATAAAGCCATGTAGTTCAGAGTGTTAACACATAATGGCAAACACAAAAACATGTCATGTTACCATTTCAAAACAATTAATGAACACTAAAACCACAAATTCACTTTAACACTTCAAACAGTCAAATGGTTTAACAAATAGTTTCATACTTTACATGTTCAGTGAATCCAAAAATCGAAGTCCATCTCTCACTTAAGACGTTTCCCTTCAGTATTCCCTTTACACTCTATCTTAGCAGACAAGAAGTGTAGGCTCCTTTGTCTTCCTGTCAAATACATTT
This sequence comes from Scardinius erythrophthalmus, assembly GCF_964197995.2. Taxonomy (NCBI): domain Eukaryota; kingdom Metazoa; phylum Chordata; class Actinopteri; order Cypriniformes; family Leuciscidae; genus Scardinius; species Scardinius erythrophthalmus. The sequence continues at coordinate 49,133,253 of NC_138229.1, read as the reverse complement.
TGATATATCCAATTCATGCATAATAGTCATTGATACATAACTGAATACACATTTTAAAAACAATCAGCTCATTATGTTTGAAACTAGAAAGAATAAAAAAACACTACCATTGAAACATTACACATTTTTTCCTGCATTGGATATCAAATCTAATTGCAAGAATTCCAAAGACCAGTGCCAAGGAGTTCAGTAAGCAAAACCAATTTATTAACAGCGCTGGGAGAGCTCCCTTCCAGGCAATTTCAATGAGACAAAAATAAAAGCAAGTGAAGCAGCAGGGTCAGCTAAAAAACAACAGCAATGTATGTGGGAGAGACAAGGGTCCCAGGGGTCTGCCATAAAAGTACTTGCCGAGTGTCATATTTAATCCCATTCAGTTTATAACAAACAGAAGTCGTCTGTACTGCTATTCATGAAATGATCTGTGCGGACAGACGACTGTCGGCAAGCAATTTATGCATGGCTGTATAGTTGTTCAAGAACAAAATCCGTCTCGTTTTGATGACATCATCAGCACTGTAAACATTCGTTCCGTGTCATCGTTAGCGGTTGGGAACGTAAGGAAATGAAATCTACCGACAGCAACACCGAAAGTACTCCAACAACGCTCAAGAAGGTCACAGATACAAGGCATATTCCCCATTGAGGCAATGTTTAAACAAACGCTGTAGGTTTCTGTATTTAACTAAATGTGTTGCCCAGCAAAATGTCCAATCTTTGTGCACAATGTTGTTGTAAATGTGGAAAATGTCTTCTATAGGGCAAACTGAAATAAAAGTAACCATATTATGTATCCATAATTGAACAAATATTTCAATAAATGATAAATAAATGATAAATAAAAAAAATATGTACAACATTTTTATTTAATTTTTTTTACCAAACTTTGTATATATTACACAATTTCTTTCTACCAGCAGAGGTCATTCAAAATGATCTGGACAGCATTCAGGACTAGGCAGACACATGGCAAATGACATTTAATAGAGAAAAGTGTAAGGTACTGCACGCAGGCAATAAAAATGTGCTTATAAATAACATATGGGAGATACTGAAATTGAAGGGGGAACTATGAAAAAGACCTAGGAGTTTATGTTGACTCAGAAATGTCTTCATCTAGACAATGTGGAGAAGCTATAAAAAAAGGCCAACAAGATGCTCGGATATATAGTGAGAAGTGTTGAATTTAAATCAAGGGAAGCAATGTTAAACCTCTACAATGCATTAGTAAGACGTCATCTAGAATATTGTGTTATAGGTTTAAATATGCAATGTAATCTACATTCTCTCTATTTCTCACACACACAGACACGCATCCTCCTCTTATTTGATTAAATTAGCAATACAAGCATACAGTAGGGGTTTGAAAGGGATATCAAATACAAGTGACTGTAGAAATTGATTCTAATGAGAGCACACACTCCCACACACAGTAGGCCCATCTGCTTCGGCGTTAACAAGTTATAACAATTATTTACTTAGGTACCTGAAGTGCCAAAGGAATTTCCCTCCATCTGCTCCTTCAACGAGTGATCATGATAGGAAATGTCACTTATGTCAAAGACACACGGGTGTTCCTGCCACATCTCCACTATCCTTTCCTCAATTTTGAGGCTCCACACCTTGCAGGGCACAGCATTTCTTTTTTCTTTTTCGGGATAAAAATGCTGCCCTGCCTCGGAGGTGTCAATCACCGGGCTACGTATTTTTTAAATGGGAATAATAATGTATTAATTTTTTAATACATAAAACCCAAATCCCCACAACACAACTGAGCTCACTAGTCGTAGTATCAACTCGAGGAGACGGCAACATCTTTACAATACCGTTCAAAATAAAAATTCAAATGCCTAAAGTTTTAGACAAGTTCTAGTAGTACATAGACTTTCTGATGATCTGCATTGGTGTATGTGCTTACTACATTTCACTTCATTGACCGAATACTTTGTGTGACGAGTGTGCACTGATAATACTTCTTTGGTTCGGTAAATTAATAGAAGTCAGTGATGAAAAGTGTAGTTGGTTTATAGTCAAAATATAAATCTTGAACATTTACTGTGCCTTGTTCGTGGTGATATTTTCAAGTTTATTTGTTGTATGTTTTCATTTACTTACAATCACGTTTGCTAGCGATCATTGCTTAGGGTACGGGCAGTTTCTTGTTGAATACTCGGGTACGCATGGCAGTTTTCAGAAGTTGATCTCTGGTATCGTGTTTTTTATTTTTATAGGAAAAAATTATTTAAGACCTTTTAAGACTTTCAACTGAAAATCGGTCATATTTAAGACCTTTCAGGCCTTAAAATTGAAAAACTAATTTAAGACTATTTAAGGATCTGCGGGAACCCACAGGATATCTGAACATCATTGCCAATCAGGTGCATCCCTTCGGCAGCAGTGTATCCATCTGCTAATGGATTTTTTCAGCAGGATAATGCCCCATGCCACAAGGCTAGGATTGTCCAGGAATGGTTCCACAAACATGACAGTGAATTCAGCTTACTGCAGTGGCCTGCCCAGTCACCAGATCTCAATCCAATTGAGCATCTGTGGGATGAGATGGAATGAGCTATTTGGAGTAGAGATCCACTACCAGCCAACTTGACACAAATGTGGGAAGCATTGGCGTCAACATGGGCCAGCATCCCTGTGGAACGCTTTCAACGCCTTGTAGAGTCCATGCCCCAACGAATTGAGGCTGTTCTGAGGGCAAAAAGGGTGCAGCTCAATATTAGGATGGTGTTCCTAATGTTGTGTACACTCAGAGTGTGTATGTGTGTGTGTATGGGTGTGTATAGGTGTACACACAGTGCCTTGCAAAAGTATTCAGACCCCTGACCAATTCTCTCAGATTACTGAATTACAAATGGTACATTGAAATTTATTTCTGTTTGATATTTTATTTTAAAACACTGAAACTCAAAATCAATTATTGTAAGGTGACATTGGTTTTATGTTGGGAAAAAAAAAATGCACAAGTATTCAACCCCTGTGCTGTGGAAGCGTCCAGTTTACAATGATGAAAGAAATTGCCATAACAAGGACACATTTACCTTACCATTGGCCTCCACCTGTGAACCAATAAAGTTGCTGTCACATTTTCTAGATAAAAAAAAACCCACTGTTGAAGGATCATTGGTCAGGCTGTGACTCTGAAGGAAAATGAAGACGAAAGAGCATTCTACAGAAGTTTGAGATAAAGTAATACAAATGCATAGATTAGGGAAAGGGTACAAAATAATATCCAAGTGTTTGGATATCCCAGTGAGCACAGTTGGATCAATAATCAGTTTGCTTTTGCACATTTACGGTATTACATATTTAAAAACATACATAGCGACAGATTTTTTTCAATTTAAGATAAACCTACAGTTTCTTAAAAGGGATAATAAGCACTGGATAATCAAACTAAAAATATTAATACTTACCACTTTATTTCCTTAGTAGCATGAAGACCCTGTACCGTTTGTTCTGGAGCTCAAATTTAAAGATTAAAACATACAAATGTACACTGCAAAAAATGCCTTTCTTGAAACAATCAAAATTCACTTGAATATAGTCCAAACCAAAAAAATCTGCCAATGGGGTAAGCAAAACTGACTTGATAAGAATTCCTAAAAATAGCATAAATATCTAGTCATTGATAAATGCAATTAAATCTTAAAACTAGACAAAAATGCTTAAAACTATGCAGTTTTTACTTACTATAAGAATTGAATAATAAATAAATTTAGCGAAAATTGCATTAAAACTAGAACATTTATCTTAAATCTAGTGAAACCTGAAAATAGATAAATTCTTGAAACAACCCAATAAAGTAATATAGTACAAATATATACATGTAAATGAATAATCAAACAACATATTCAGTTTTGCTGAACATTTATTAAAGAACATCATCTTTAACAAATGGAGCATAGGCTATTCAACTGACACTTGGAAAAAAAAATCAATAATAATAATAAAAAAAACATGGCACATCAACAGCAAATGTTCAGCATAAAAACGTTATGCCTCAGTCTGTAAGCTACATACACTGTATAACCTCAAACAGCAATTACTCATTGAATGTATTGCATTAATACAATTGATTTAAGAAACACTACTGAAAAAGCAGGACAATCTCATAATAGCACAAATGAAGTGCAAGTGCAAATATAATGGGGAAAAAAATAAAAATAAAAACAAACAAACAAACACTCCATCACTGCCTCAGCCATACAGGTTTGCAACAATATTTACTCAACAAACATTTTCCATTCATGAATGGCCTTTTTATAAGAGGGGGTTGCATCCTGCTCATGGAGGACATCTACAAGAACTTGTGTTTGCAACACAGACAAGAGTGTGGCAATACACTTGGGATAGGTCAGGTGGAATGCATAATAATATGCCATGAGGTAGAGAAGCCCCTCGTGGAGCAAATCTTTCTGAAAGGTTACAACTGGAGTTGTACCTACAACCACCATGCAGTTCTCCTCACCAACCAGCAAAGCAGGAGTAGAAAGCACACGCCGGTGGATGAAGGTATCAGGATCCTCTGGGGGCTAGAAAAACAAAAATATAATAATAAACAGAGCAATTCCCTAATACAGAATTTAGACTACAAACACAGCAAAATAAGTAGTCAAGTCACCTTCATTTATACAGCGCTTTTAACAATATAGACTGTTTCAAAGCAGCTTTACAGTGATAATATGGAAGTAAAGTAACAGAGATTGTTTAGGCTTTACAGCAGATCTAGAATAAACTTATTGTCCAGATAAAGTTAGTTTTGATTGATTCACTTCCATTTACAAAACACCGTTTTAACTGAAAACAGAAAAGTTGCATAACAATGTTTGGTCACGTAATGCTTGTTTCATTTGTTGTGGAATGGAAGTGGTTAATGAAAAAATATTGAAGCATCCCAGAGCAAGACACTTTCAACAACTCTAAATGTCTTTTGAGATTTTGCTTATATATGCTCAGATTATTTTTATGGGGGATTTGTGGGTAGTATAAGTGCATATATGTGATGCATCCAATATAAAACATCTATAAATAAAGGCCATTTACATGTAACAGCATTTAAAGCCTTTCACAATGATGGGTTATTATGGGTATATTAACTGTATTGTTAAAACAACTTTATTGTTTACTTTTATTGTTATTGTAATAAATTAACTTTATTGTTATTGTTGTTCACAGTTAAAACGGTGTTTTGTAAATGGAAGTGAATCAATCAAAACTAACTTTATCTGGACAATAACTATATTCTAGATCTGCTGTAAAGCCAAAACAATCTCTGTTACTTTACTTCCATATTATCACTGTAAAGCTGCTTTGAAACAGTCTATATTGTTAAAAGCGCTGTATAAATGAAGGTGACTTCTCTTCATCCAGGTGGATGCTGCACATTGGTGGTGGTTGTGGAGACCCCCCCCCCTTCTATGTAAAGCGCTTTGAGGTCTCAGATAAAGCGCTATATAAATGTAACAAATTATTATTATTATTCATTTTTTATTTTTTATTTTTGAGTAGCCAAATTAGGATGTTTTTAAACCAAGTATTTTGTTGAGAAGGTAGGTATCTTAAAGGGTTAGTTCACCCAAAAATGAAAATTCGGTCATTAATTACTCACCCTCAAACCCTTAAAGGACAAGTTCGGTATTTTACACTTAAAGCCCTGTTTACAGATCGTATCTGATGCAATAGAACGGTTAAGATTAAAATTTGGACACATTTTAGGTTTATTTCGCTTATAACCTAAAATTCTCGGGACAGGAGCATGTGTCCAAATTTTAATCTTAACCGTTTTATTGCATCAGATACGATCTGTAAACAGGGCTTTAAGTGTAAAATACCGAACTTGTCCTTTAAGACCTTCATTCCTCTTCGGGAAAAACAAATTAATATTTTTGATGAAATCCGATGGCTCAGTGGAGGCTCCATTGACAGCTTTTTAATTAACACTTTGAAGGCCCAGAAAGGTAGGAAAGACATTGTTAAAATAGTCCATGTGTCTACAGTGGTTCAACCTTAAAGCTGCCGTCGGCAGGATTGGAGGATTGAGATAACAGCCACAATTTTGAATGTTTACAATATCATGCCCCTCCCCCACTACCACGAGCTCCTCCCATCGAGTTTGCGTGCTCGGCAGCACGTCATCATATTTTCTGTGAACGCGCCCGTCTGTTCAGCATCGATCTTCTTTTCTACATGTGTTTTCTTTACCTTGGTTGTTTTGGACCTCCTTGGACCTCCTTTTCCAACGGCAAACTTCAGGCGTGTGCATGTGATATTGTAAGTACGTGCGCGAGGGGGGTGAGGGCGGTGGGGGTCTGTGGCGTGCACGACCTGTGATTGGATATCACACAGCCCTGCGCTGATTGGACCAGGAAAAATGGACAAATAACAGGCTCCAGGTGGAGGTAGAAGCGCAGATTTTTTTCTAAAATATCTGATTTATGTTATTCTATCGGAGCATAGTTTCGGTTTTAGGAAATATGATAAAAAAAATCCTGCCGACAGCAGCTTTAATGTTATGAAGCGACGAGGATAATTTTTGTGCGCCAAAAAACGAAATAACGACTTTATTCAACAATTTCTTCTCTTCTTTATCAGTCTCCGATGCGCTTTCACGAGAACACGACGCATGCACGTGTGTGTGTGATGACGCAGGAGCTGGTGTTCTGACATATCAGGAAACGCAGGCTGTCAAGCCATGCCTACTGAAAAGGAGTGTGCTGCATCGATTGTGATATTGTCATGCCACATCTTGAAAGTTCTCGCTGTATAACAGAGGATCCCAGCTTTCCACGTGCATGGGTCGTGGTGCTCTGGTGATCGCGCGTCAGAGACTGATACGGAAGAGAAGAAATTGTTGAATAAAGTCATTATTTTGTATTTTTGGCGCACAAAAAAATCGTATCGCTTCATAAAATTAAGGTTGAACCACTGTAGTCACATGGACTATTTTAATGATGTCTTTCCTACATTTCTGGGCATTCAAAGTGTTAATTAAAAAGCGGTCAATGAAGCAAGCTGATCAATGTCACCCTGAGCCATCGGATTTCATCAAAAATATCTTAATTTTTGTCCCGAAGATCAACGAAGGTCTTACGGGGTTGGAACAACATGAGGGTGAGTAATTAATGACAGAATTTTCATTTTTGGTTGAACTATCCCTTATTACCCCCTAAGCACCTGCTAAAAAGTTATTATTACTGAAGTAAAACTCACCGTAAGAACGTGGAAAAGAGCCTCACTGATTGGGACCACTTTCTTGGGTACTGCAGAGCCAGATGGGAAGAGCAGTGGCAGGGCGGTAAAAACAGCAATGGCATGTTCAACTAGTACAAAAACAAAAAAACACACACACAAGAGAGAAGATCAATATTGATAAGCACTAAGAAATGTAACACTTTATAATAAGTATATAGTAATAAAGTACTTGCAAATCATTAGCAAACTATTAGTTTATAGTTAATATATTGTAGTATCTACATTGTTAATATATTAATAGGCTTTATTACATGGCTTCGTTGAATTCGAATGTAGAATGCGGTCTGTTATTTCTTGATAACAGCCGCTGCTTAGTATAACACACCGTTGCCATGAAAAACAAAGCGTTGCTTGCCATGGACTATTTTCTATAGCGGAAGCAATGTAAATCGTTTTTAAATCAATAAACTCCCTTTTAAATCAATATGTTGTGTCAAATTATTGATTTATTTGGTAGGTAGCCATGTAATAAGCGGGATAATGTATAGCGAGGCGGTTGTTATAGCGAATACAACACCTTCAGGCTGATTTAAGATCCCTCCGCTTCAGCCTGTCGGTGTTGTATTCGCTATAACAACCGCCTCGCTATACATTATCCCTTACATATACAAATAGTGAGTTCATTGTCACTGTAATTAACACAATTATTATTGTTTAATTAGCTTGTAGTAAAGGAATTTTTGATTATGAGTATTGCGGTTATTAGGAGTAAATAGTTCTCTTTAAATTGGAATATGTCATTAATGTGCTTTAAACCAAACTTTAGTAGACATTAATTGTGTTCATATTGGCCTGGGCAATAAAACGGTATCTGTATTTATCGACAGTACACCATTGTCACTATAAACGTTTTTCGATATAGTGCTCGATATTTTCATTAAGATGCGCACATCACCCATGGATCTTAGTTGCTGTTCACATATCGCGTCTAAAAATGTCCGTAAGGGGACATTTTTAAAATTAAAAACAAAATTGCATTACAGATGTTGATCTACCTCAAAGTTGGCCTTGATTGTTCTACGTTTACACTTTCACATTGCACAAATTTTGTAACATTTTATTTAAGTTCAAGAGTTTCTTTATCACTTACTTTTTTTATCTTAATATAAGACATAAAGAAGATATTTTGCTATAACTAATATAATTTGTTGTTTGCCTTAATAATGTGGATAAATAAAAAACTGTGGTTTAAATTCATGCTTTTCTACTTGTCTTTAAAAAAAAGCTTATCAAAAATGTCAATAATTATCAATACCGAACGATATGAAACATATCGTGATAATTTTTTTAGCTATATCGCACAGCCCTAGTTTATATTCAGTGTTCCTTAAAATGTTTACAAATAGTAAAAAATAAAATACAATGAGCAGTTAACTAACTAATAGTTTGCAAATGAACTGCAAGTACTTTATTACTGTATTTATTATAAAGTGTTACTGAAATTAGGTGTGTGCGTATTATCTATAAAGAATCAATCAATCAATAAAATACAGCTTTACCTCCATTTAATGTCCTTGGAGGCTTCATGATTTTCTTCATTACACCATAAAACTGAACCTTGGAGTAGAAGGTCTCCCACCTGCCTTTCACCTCAGAAATGTACTGGCAATTGTTTGGCTCAATGATTCTCCGCAGTTCATCCATTGTCTGAGAGAAATAATTATTGAAAGTTATAAGAATCATCAACCTGTATGTCTGCAGTTAGGTAGATGATATGTTTTACATCAGTCTAAATGATGCTTCTGTGTACTCACATGGTCCAGTTCTTTGAAGCACGGGTATGCCTGTAAAATTTGTGTGGCTCTGTCTTGCTCCTTCAAAGTATTTGAGTCAATGAAATTTCTTCTGGACTGGAACTCCAGGTCTAATAGATGAGTTACAGCAGCTTTGTTTGGCTTCTTTGCTTTGTACATTTCTCGTAGAGTCCTGTAATGTCGTGCCTGTGTTTTCTGGCTGTCAAGGCTGTTGTCTGGACCATCGGCTATAATTCAGCCATACAATATAATTACAATATATAATTGAACAAGATGCACAAAATCAACAATTCAAGAATGTATGCTAATGCCACATAAAAATAAACAAGGCAGAATTAAGGCCCGTTCACACCAAGCACGATAACTATAAAGATAACTTTAACGAGAACTATATGCGTCCACACCAACGGACGATAACGGTCAGTTTATACTAAGGCGCGCACTGCGGATTCAAAGTGTGTACAACGTCATTGAACATGTTTTTGCTGGGTTTTTTTCTTTCTTTTTTTGCTTGTTGCATTACACGGCTTTAACCAGCTGATGTCCATCCATCGATATAATAATCTAATATTATTAAAACAGTGAATTTAGCTGACATAGTCAATATAGTGAAATAATAACAACACCCGGTCATCACCGCAACTTCAAAGGAAGAAGGACAGTGTTTTCTAATCGAGCGCGTGATACACGAGGTAAAACTTCTCACTGTTTATTTGATTGTTTTCCATATCCATTTTCTTGAAAAGAAGCCTGACTTGTCAAACAGTGGATTTTTCTGTACCTCGGCGATTAACTTCTCCACAATGTCGTCTGTCATTTTAAATGCGTGAGACCTTTGTTTAAATTCGAGTGGATTCTGATTGGCTGTCAGTGTTTTATCGTTCGACAGCTGAAAAAAAAAAATTTCGCTCTGAAAGTGATCCCAACGATATCGTTCCTCATATCTTTATCGTTATAGTTGTGGTGTGAACTCTGCTATTCTTTAATATGGAGAACGATTTTTAGAACTATATCTTTATCTTTATCTTAATAGTTATCGTGTTTGGTGTGAACGGGCCTTTAGCCTTACATATATTACCAAATTATATTATGGTATTATTTATTGCAAAAATTCTATACATTTTATAGTAAATTTTAATGTACATACATGCTTCATCGATGCTGTCATTTTCTTGATTTTGAAGATGGTGATAGATGAAGTGTTGATGCACTGGAATCAGCATCATAGTCACTTGCCACTGCAGCAGAAGGTTCTTCGTCCAGACGGGCTCTCTTGGAAGGAGGGTGTTTGGCCTTCACGGGACTTCGGATATTTGAAAGTCGCTTCATGAGCTTTTTGGCAACAGTGTCCTGTACAACAGAACAAAAGCATCAATTAATAGTTTTGAAACAATGTTAGCAGAAAAACATGCTTTAAAGGAACACTCCACCTTTTTTGGAAATAGGCTCATTTTCCAACTCCCCCAGAGTTAAACAGTTGAGTTTTACCGTTTTCGAATCCATTCAGCCGATCTCCGGGTCTCCGGTAGCACTTTTAGCATAGCTTAGCATAGATCACTGAATCTTATTAGACCATTAGCATCTCTCTCTTAAAAATGACCAAAGAGTTTGTATATTTTTCCTATTTAAACCTTGACTCTTCTGTAGTTACATCGTGTACTAAGACCGACAGAAAATGAAAAGTTGCGAGTTTCTAGGCCGATATGGCTAGGAACTATACTCTCATTCCTGCATAATAATCCAGGAACTTTGCTGCCGTACCATGGGTGAAGGCGCAATGATATTACGCTACTTAGTGCCGGTCACGTTGGAAGTGACCTAACTGGGGACTATTTTCAGGCGCTGTGTAATATCATTGCGCCTGCTTCACATGTAACTACAGAAGAGTCCAGGTTTAAATAGGAAAAATATCGAAACTCTTTGGTCATTTTTAAGAGAGAGATGCTAACGGTCTAATCAGATTCAATGATCTATGCTAAGCTATGCTAAAAGTGCTACCGCCAGACCCAGAGATCGGCTGGATGGATTTGAAAACGGTAAAACTCCACTGTGTAACTCTAGGGGAGTTGGAAAATGAGCCTATTTCCAAAAGAAGTGGAGTGTTCCTTTAAGTATAAATATTCAAGTAAATAAATTAACTTACCCACTCGTGACTAGATCCAGTTGACTTATCTTTTATCATAGGGTAGTATTCCACTAACCGCTTTGCCATGGCAAGAACTTCATGTTTAGTGGGGTATTTGTAGTCATCTGAAGAGGCTCTTGCAATTGAGATCATATTTGTCATGGTATTTCGGATGAGCCGGCAGAAGAGCTCCTTTGATAAGGTGACTTCACCCTCTTTTCCAAGACGCTGCTGCTCAAAGTATGCGCGTCTCACGTGTTGTAGTTCACTATCAGTGAAGAGAACGTATTCTGGGCTAGGTAACTTCAAAAACTTTGAAGTGCTGGGGTCATCTCGTTTTGAACTTTCATTATGTTCATCATCTGCTGATGAACCTTGGGCTTCAACAGGAATCGTGTGCCCCTAGAATACAAATGTATACTGTACATTAGGGTTGGGCGATATGCTCCATTTTCATATCGTCCTATCGTCAGCCTGTGAGATCGGCGTTACATGATATCATGAGGGGGCGGGGCTTACTTATTTGATTTTTAACTTGCTATACTATACTATACCGTACTCATGAATTTGCTTGTGTTGTGGCAAAAAATTGTTGTGGCAAAAATTCTCCTTAAACATCATCACTTCGTAAGAGACACTCTGAGTCAAATTGTCATTTATAAAATGATTTATTCTTGCAAGAAGTTCCCCGTCCCCACACAGAAGTTGCCCTGTGAAGTGAGTGAGACCCAGATGGGGAGGGCTGTGCACATTTTATACCCCTCTCAAGGTTAGCTTCAGTTGCTCTTCCTGGTAGTTTTCCACAGACCAGGACCCATTACTGCTAGCTTCAATTTATCGCTAGCTGACCCTTAAGCCCACCCACAAACTAGATGACCTCTGACCTATGCCCAGCCGTTCCCATTGTCTCGCTCCTTCACTTCAGATGTATAAACATACATACATTTCATACACAGAATCTTCTCTCACTACAAGTGAGAAACACATATGTGACATTCTTTGAATTATCTATATTTTACTAAAGATCAATGGATATCATAAAAATTCCATTACACTTGTTTTATTACTTCGCTTTATATATGACAATCTTTTTCTGTTTTGCAAGTAAAGGTGGAGTGTTTATTAATAGGCTAAATCAGGTTATTTCCCGGTATGGTGAGTTAAAAAAAGATTGATTCATTTTTGTATCTGACTCAGAGTAGCCTATTTCAACATGTCAGCGGGAAATTTACGGACACACATCCTCTCATGCCGCACAGATGCAGCATTTTGACTGTAATTCTGCACGAGATGAGAAAACGCTTTATTAATTTCTTGGGTCAAGAAAGAGTCGGAGTTTGCAATATATGTACTCCTACCAGTGCTCTCTCAAATTAAGCGCACTTCAATAAGCCCAAAGAACGCGGGTTAATGTGTTTTAAATGCCGGGAGAAATCAGAGTAAAGGGCAAAAAAAAGTCGCTCAGTTTATACTTAAACTTATGACTTGACTCCGATAAAGGAAAACGGGTTAATGCGTTTACATGACCACATGCATTGTCAGTTTATTCAGCATAATCGGGTTAAGAACGTGCATGTAAACGCACTCATTCGCTGAAAGTGAAAGCAGAAACAGACGAAGCTCTCGGCATCTGTCGCTGCATTAACACCGCATTCTCTCACAGACGACGATGGATATAACGGTATAGCAACGATCTTAATTTACTGGCTTAATATTTCTCTTGTGGACCTACATTAATGACAGTGAAAATATTTGAAGAATATTTATTGTTAAACAAGTGTTTGAGGCTGCTTTTGATTTTCACAGAGTTGTGCGGTGTTCGTGAACTAAAGACTGTTATTAGGCCTAGGCTATATCATTTTAGAGATATTATTATTATTAATATTTTGTAATTGTATATTTTTTCATGTTATTAGTGTCATTAAATGTTTTGTTAACTATGTGCTATGGAAACAAAATACTGACGAACAACGATGCCGTTTAATTTTGGATCTGTATAAGAATGATGCGTCTGTTAAAACAAGCACTCCTGACAATTTGTGAATGGATCACCTTGCAATTCCCCTACACCCACCACTTCAATACAATCTTGTTCTCCTACACCCACCACTTCAATACAATCTTGTTCTCCTACACCCACCACTTCAATACAATCTTGTTCTCCTACACCCACCACTTCAATACAATCTTGTTCCCCTACACCCACCACTTCAATACAATCTTGTTCTCCTACACCCACCACTTCAATACAATCTTGTTCCCCTACACCCACCACTTCAATACAATCTTGTTCCCCTACACCCACCACTTCAATACAATCTTGTTCTCCTACACCCACCACTTCAATACAATCTTGTTCCCCTACACCCACCACTTCAATACAATCTTGTTCCCCTACACCCACCACTTCAATACAATCTTGTTCCCCTACACCCACCACTTCAATACAATCTTGTTCCCCTACACCCACCACTTCAATACAATCTTGTTCTCCTACACCCACCACTTCAATACAATCTTGTTCTCCTACACCCACCACTTCAATACAATCTTGTTCTCCTACACCCACCACTTCAATACAATATTGTTCCCCTACACCCACCACTTCAATACAATCTTGTTCCCCTACACCCACCACTTCAATACAATCTTGTTCTCCTACACCCACCACTTCAATACAATCTTGTTCCCCTACACCCACCACTTCAATACAATCTTGTTCTCCTACACCCACCACTTCAATACAATCTTGTTTTCCTACACCCACCACTTCAATACAATCTTGTTCCCCTACACCCACCACTTCCCTACACCCACCACTTCAATACAATCTTGTTCCCCTACACCCACCACTTCAATACAATCTTGTTCCCCTACACCCACCACTTAAATACAATCTTGTTCCCCTACACCCACCACTTCAATACAATCTTGTTCTCCTACACCCACCACTTCAATACAATCTTGTTCCCCTACACCCACCACTTCAATACAATCTTGTTCCCCTACACCCACCACTTCAATACAATCTTGTTCTCCTACACCCACCACTTCAATACAATCTTGTTCCCCTACACCCACCACTTCCCTACACCCACCACTTCAATACAATCTTGTTCTCCTACACCCACCACTTCCCTACACCCACCACTTCAATACAATCTTGTTCTCCTACACCCACCACTTCAATACAATCTTGTTCCCCTACACCCACCACTTCAATACAATCTTGTTCTCCTACACCCACCACTTCAATACAATCTTGTTCTCCTACACCCACCACTTCAATACAATCTTGTTCCCCTACACCCACCACTTCCCTACACCCACCACTTCAATACAATCTTGTTCTCCTACACCCACCACTTCAATACAATCTTGTTCCCCTACACCCACCACTTCAATACAATCTTGTTCTCCTACACCCACCACTTCAATACAATCTTGTTCTCCTACACCCACCACTTCAATACAATCTTGTTCCCCTACACCCACCACTTCCCTACACCCACCACTTCAATACAATCTTGTTCTCCTACACCCACCACTTCAATACAATCTTGTTCCCCTACACCCACCACTTCAATACAATCTTGTTCTCCTACACCCACCACTTCAATACAATCTTGTTCCCCTACACCCACCACTTCAATACAATCTTGTTCCCCTACACCCACCACTTCCCTACACCCACCACTTCAATACAATCTTGTTCCCCTACACCTACCACTTCAATACAATCTTGTTCCCCTACACCCACCACTTCCCTACACCCACCACTTCAATACAATCTTGTTCCCCTACACCCACCACTTCAATACAATCTTGTTCTCCTACACCCACCACTTCAATACAATCTTGTTCTCCTACACCCACCACTTCAATACAATCTTGTTCCCCTACACCCACCACTTCAATACAATCTTGTTCCCCTACACCCACCACTTCAATACAATCTTGTTCCGCTACACCCACCACTTCAATACAATCTTGTTCCCCTACACCCACCACTTCAATACAATCTTGTTCTCCTACACCCACCACTTCAATACAATCTTGTTCCCCTACACCCACCACTTCCCTACACCCACCACTTCAATACAATCTTGTTCCCCTACACCCACCACTTCAATACAATCTTGTTCCCCTACACCCACCACTTCCCTACACCCACCACTTCAATACAATCTTGTTCTCCTACACCCACCACTTCAATACAATCTTGTTCCCCTACACCCACCACTTCAATACAATCTTGTTCCCCTACACCCACCACTTCAATACAATCTTGTTCCCCTACACCCACCACTTCAATACAATCTTGTTCTCCTACACCCACCACTTCAATACAATCTTGTCCCCCTACACCCACCACTTCAATACAATCTTGTTCCCCTACACCCACCACTTCCCTACACCCACCACTTCAATACAATCTTGTTCTCCTACACCCACCCACCACTTCAATACAATCTTGTTCCCCTACACCCACCACTTCAATACAATCTTGTTCCCCCACACCCACCACTTCAATACAATCTTGTTCCCCTACACCCACCACTTCAATACAATCTTGTTCTCCTACACCCACCACTTCAATACAATCTTGTTCCCCTACACCCACCACTTCCCTACACCCACCACTTCAATACAATCTTGTTCCCCTACACCCACCACTTCAATACAATCTTGTTCCCCTACACCCACCACTTCCCTACACCCACCACTTCAATACAATCTTGTTCTCCTACACCCACCACTTCAATACAATCTTGTTCTCCTACACCCACCACTTCAATACAATCTTGTTCCCCTACACCCACCATTTCAATACAATCTTGTTCTCCTACACCCACCACTTCAATACAATCTTGTTCTCCTACACCCACCACTTCAATACAATCTTGTTCCCCTACACCCACCACTTCAATACAATCTTGTTCTCCTACACCCACCACTTCAATACAATCTTGTTCTCCTACACCCACCACTTCAATACAATCTTGTTCCCCTACACCCACCACTTCAATACAATCTTGTTCTCCTACACCCACCACTTCAATACAATCTTGTTCTCCTACACCCACCACAAGTTTTGAGGTGAGCTAAATGAAAATGCTGTGCTTTTAATATATTAAAAATATTTGAGAATACATTTGCTTTTAATTTTAATATAAGTGCATAAGGACCGGTGCAGTTAGTAAAATTAATTAGATGCCATGTTAAGATTTTATTACTAACTGTTTTTATAGTCCAGATGATGTATTGCGTTTGTTGGCAAGAAGGGTAGATGACAGCAAGGATTTCAAGATCTGTGTTTCTCGAACTGACTTCTATCAAAGCGCTATGGTGCAGTGGCAAAGACAAAAGAGAGGAACCCCGGGCAATACTTTGCGTGTAACATTTTTGGGGGAAGCAGGTGTTGACACAGGTGCCATTCGTAAGGAATTTCTTTCAGGCAAGTCAGGTACACAATCACCTTATTAGGTTTTTATATTCATCGTAACAATTTAAAGTTTAGAAAAACAATACACAGTTACCACATGTGTCATTATGAGATTTGGTATGTTTTAATGTGCTTATAATTGTACAATGTAGTAAGTAACATTCTTTTTTAACATGTACATTTGTATTTTTGTTTGTAGATTTGATTGGTGAGATTGAGAAACACCTCTTTGAGCATCGAGGACACCAGACAGGGAAGAGCCCCATCTACTCCCTAAGTAATCTGGAGAAGGGATTTTTTAGGTTAGTAATATTTTACATTGTAGTAACATGTCAGTTGTCATTTTTGCATCCAACTAAATATTCCTTTGTATTCTTTCTTTCAGGACTGCTGGAGAAGAGTTTTCTGTTAGTCTCGCTCAGGGTGGGCCTGCCCCCCGTTTCTTGAGGCCGTGGTGCTTTGATTATCTCTCATCTGGAGACGTGGATGAATCAACTCTCACTATAGATGATGCTGAACTTTATAATTTGATTAAAAAGGTAGTAATTTTTTTCCAAATAAAATCTGATTTCATAAAAGCTTTATTTCTACGCAAGCACACCATTTGCCACAGTTTACGTGTTTATGTGTTTTCAGGTGGAGGAAGAAGAAACCGATCTCTCTGCATGGAATGATCAAATAATTAACTGTGGTTTTACTGGGGCCATTAAACCTGAGAACAAAGAGGCCATAATAAGGTCAGAAAAAGTCTTAGAACTTCTTTACATTTGAAACCTTGCAAACGGTTTTAATTTTGCTGCCTACCAGATATATTGATGAGCCACAACACTGTCTATATTATGCAAGAATTTCCTGGTTCTTTTTTCAGATCAATTGTGCTGCATGCAACTCTACGTTTGGTCCCTTTGTTGAAGCAAATCCGAAAAGGTCTTGAAGTCTACAATTTTGTGGACATCCTGGAAAACCATTCAGGACTTTGCCACCAGTTCTTTGTCCCTGATGTGGTGGATGATGATGATAAGGTATCAATAACTGGAAAAAAATGTATGCCTATATCTTGTATTTCATTTTAGAAATGGTTTCATTTTAGGAATATTATATATAGGAAAATTATTATTTGCCAAGTTAAAAAATAATTGTCAAACACTTGTTCCTTACAAAAAATAATAGTAGAAAATGGATTGCTCTTAATACCTCAGTAATGGTTTCCTGTAGCTTATTGGTTAGATAACAGTGCTAGCATAGCCCAAGGGCTTGGGTTCGATCTCAGGGATTGCACATACTTAAAACAAATGTTATTATAGTAATAAAGTAGCTTTGGATAAAAGCCAAATGCATATGTGTATATGTACCTGAAAATGGATTAACTGTCCCCCGTGTAATGCAATGGCTCACTGGCCAGGGGCACAAACCTCTTCTAGTGTCAGAACTTAAAGAATTCAAAACTTCTCTTCATTTTGACCATGAGTGTATGCAGAGGATGCCAGAACATAAAATATGCTTCCCAGTTGTAAGTGCCTGTGCCAGAAAAATTACATTTCCCACAGTACACATGGGTGACTACAGTTCTTTTAAATCAGTCATGTTGCAAGTGTAGTGTAGGAAATATAAGCTGACTACGCCACCTCCTTGTTTAAGGCAGGAGGAGCCCTCTAGGGGTCACAAAATACGGATTATGGACAACAAATATAGTTTGTAAAAAGGTAACAATTTTATTGTTTCAATAGAACCATCAAATGTTAAAAACTGTTGATAACATTCACAAAAATTGGAATTAGCTCTCCTCAAGACTGCAAGAGGGTCGGACCTGCTCTTGTGGACCTCCTACCACCTGTAAGAGACAGAAGAAGACAGAAGAAGACAGAAGAAACCCCACAGCATACACCGCAAATAAGTAGTAACCTTTAAGTCACTATTTCAGTGCCAACCTCCAGTACACACCACACAGCAGTGTCACACCACCCAAATCACCTACACCGAAGGAGGTTTAGTGTAGATGCAGGCCTGGCCCTGTACAAAGTCTCTGACCACTGGAACACACAAAAGAGGAGAGCAGTACCAAAGAAAACAAAGCAAATGACAAATAACATTTAAGATCAAAAATCAATATTGAATAACAATAACAAACCACAGTATAAATCTAAAATATACAAGAAACAGTGGCTGGTCTGCCCCTTTAACAATAAAGAAACATGCATGTTAATACACATCAATGCAGCCCACAATTTAAAACAACAAAACAAAACATAACCTACTTTTAGCGAAAGTACAACTGCAACACAGTTACCCAATCTCAGCTCTCAATCCCCAAACATGATTGATAAAGGTACTATAAAACAAGAGAAAAGATTACCACAACATCAAATACATTTGTATATTAATTGAATCAAACTCATAAATGATCGGTCTTAAAGTGTATATACTGCGTTTACCGTTATTCAGCATTCCAACACGGCCATCAGCCCATTGAAGGTACCGCAGCAATAAATGTTTGTCTGCCTCATTTCCCAGACAGAGAATAAAACCTCTTAAATAAATCAGCCTAAAAGAAGAAAATAACAAAGATGGAATTGCACCATCAAGGAGCAGTTGGAAACTTCACGCAAACAACCCAAACAACTAAAAACATACCTATGAAAGGGTACAGAGGCTGCACGTTGAGCACAACAAATACACGCCAGGACTGCAGAAAAACCACCACCTGTTGCTGTAAGAACCCTTTATGCGATCTTAATGATAGAACTAACCACCTACACCTGAAACTGATTGCTGGCCAGTCTCCTCCCACATTCACCCCCCCCGAAAAGATGTTGTCGCCTCGACGACAAGGACTAACTTATAGCCAGGGTCTAAAAGGATTAGCTTGGTTTAGACCTGTAAAAGCAGCAGCCCCTACCGCCCCAACATAAAAGCTTGTCACTGCAGATTGCGGCAGATGGTACGGATTTGAATTTTGACCAGCTGTTGGCCTTGAAGTACGTCGAAGGGTCAGCATCTCATCTTGAGGTTGTGGCATCTCCTGCTGACAACTGGCTTGATGGGAATGAGGTTGCAATATCTCTTGCTCCAATCCATCACTGACTGGACTGACATCTCCCTGAGCATCGGAATCTGCCTCCTGGACACTTTTTTCTCTACCAGGCGTTAACACATGGTATGCCCCTTCTGGAAAGCTGTCGACAGACAGAATAGACTTTTCTTTAGTAGGCCACTCCGAATAATCCTCTTCTTCACTATCGAGTTCACCTTCTTGGGCACCAGCTTGCGGACAGGGCTGGGGTATTACTGGTTCACAGGGCTGATCTTCAAGCCGAGCTGCCCTCATCTCAGTCCTATGTACCCTGCGTGCATTACTAGCACCATCAACTGATGTAACTGTGTACGGAGCACCGGGTTTGTCTGGCACATTGACTACTTTATACAGCACTGGTGACCACACATCTTGGATCTTATGACGGCCTTGATGGCGATGGTCTTTTAAATAAATCAGTTGCCCTTTGCTCAATCCACGATTGTGTACCTGGTTGTTGTGATGCTGTTGTCGATATTCTGCTGCTTCTTCAAGATTTTTCCATGCTAAATTACGTGCCAGCTGAAGCCGTTCCTGGTGGTGCTGGACCCACACTTCCCAGGAGTTAATTACTTCCTGGTCAGCCTCGGAGACATCCATCCCCAAAAGGGAATCAACCGGAAGTTGCGGGGACACCCCAAACATTAAAGAATATGGTGAATGTCCAGTGGAGCGATGAGTCGTCGTATTATATGCCCAGACCAGCTGAGAGATATACTTGGGCCACGCCCGTTTTTTTTCTGGGGGAAGGGAGCGAAGCAGGTCGTGAAGAGTCCGATTGAATCTCTCACACTGCCCATTTCCCTGAGGATGGTATGTTGTGGTCCTAGATTTTTCAATCCCATAGAGGTTACAGAGCTGTCGAATAAGAGCACTCTCAAAGTTTCTCCCCTGATCAGAGTGTATCCTTTTAGGCATTCCAAAACGATAAAACCAGCTCTCAAGCAGAGTTTTGGCTACGGTAATGGCGCTTTGATCTTTAGTAGGCACCGCCTGTGTATATTTGGAAAAGACATCAGTCATGACCAACACGTTTTCTCGCCGATCCATACCAGGTTCCAAAAGAGTAAAATCTATTGCAAGAACCTCCAATGGCTGGCTAGCAAGGAGAACACCTTGATATGTCTTCACTCCTGGCTGAACAGCTTTTGAGAGTATGCAACGTTGACAATGCTGGCAGTACTTCTCTATCTCAACTCCCATTCCTGGCCAGTAGCACCTTTGCCTGATCAGATCAGTAGTCCTTCGCACCCCCTGATGCCCATGCCCATCATGAAGGTTATACAGAACTTCCTGGCGGAGGCAAGAAGGCAAAAGCAACTGAAAAAACTCTTCACCGTGAGATGTCATTGCCCGTCTATACAACAGGCCATTTTTCTCAGTTATCTGATCCCATTGACGAAGCAGACACTGAAGATCTCTTGACAGCTGTACCCGTTGTTCTTTAGTTGGTAGTTGCCCCAACCTCCAGAATGAGAGAAATGACTTCAACAGGGAATCTGCACCTTGCAGTGCCACCAAGTCAGCTCTGGAACGACTGGGAAACACCCCAATCTGTTGCAACATCACATCGGCTCCTGCATTTTGAGTTACATCAAGGAGGCATTGCTCATGCGGGTTAAATCCGTCACCACGATCCTCGCTGACCTGCTCACTGTATTGGCGAGAAAGAGAGTCAGCATTGCCATTGACACGACCTGGGCGGTACTGCACAGTAAAATCAAAAGCAGCCAATTGGGCTATCCATCGTTGCTCAGTGGCACCCAACTTAATCGACTGGAAATGGCTGAGAGGATTATTATCAGTATACACAGTGCATTTACTTCCCAGCAAGTACTCTCTGAATTTCTCTGATAAAGCCCACTTAAGTGCCAAGAGCTCCAATTTCATAGAGCTATAATTCTCCATGTTTCTCTCAGACCGTCGCAGCGACCGGCTGGCATAGGCTACTGGCTTCAACCTGCCCTGATTTTCTTGAGACAGGACGGCCCCTAAGCCCTGATGACTCGCATCAACTTCCACAACAAATGGCTTAGTAAAGTCGGCAAAGGCCAGAATAGGGGCACATGTGAGAGTCCTCTTTAATTCTCTCAAACTTTGCTCACACTCATCGGTCCACATGTTAGGCAAAAACGTACCTGGTTTGGCCCTGCCTTTCTTCGCAGTTTTAAGAACATCAGCAACCAGTTGATGGAGGGGGGCAGCTAATTGGGCAAACCCCTTCACAAAGCGACGATAGTAACTACAGAAACCCAGGAAAGACCTGACTTCCGTAACGTCACGAGGCCGCCTACAATTTGCCACAGCGGATGTTTTTTCTGGATCAGTCGCCACCCCTTCTCTGGAAACACGATGCCCCAGGTACTGCACTTCCTGTTTAAAGAAATGGCATTTACTTAACTTAACTTTGCTTTTAGTTCTTTCTTTTTCAGTCGGCTAAGAACCACCTCCAATCTCTGCAAATGCTGTTCCACAGAAGAAGAGAAGACAATAACGTCATCAAGATACAAAAGGACAGACTGTAAACTCTGGTCACCAAATATTCTTTCCATGAGCCTTTGGAAAGTCCCGGTGCATTACATAACCCAAATGGCATTCTCTCAAACTCAAAGAGCCCAAAAGGTGTGCAAAAGGCAGTCTTTGCTTTATCTCTTTCAGCCACCGGGACCTGGTTATAACCACTTGCCAGATCTAGGGTAGAAAACCACTGTGCACCTGCCAGGGCATCCAAAGACTCTTCAATACGGGGAAGTGGATAAGCATCCTTCCGTGTCTTGGCGTTCAATTGTCGATAGTCCACACACATTCTTAATTCGCCACTCTTTTTCTGTACCAACACAATAGGTGACGCATAGGGACTACTGCTTTCTCTAATTACCTTACTGTCCAAAAGCTGCTTAATGTGATTTTTTACAGCCTGCCATTGTGTAGGGGGTATTCTCCTATATCTCTGACGCACTGGGGTATTATCAGTAAGCGGTATTTCATGTTCAATCTCATCAGTACACCCTAGGTCACCCTCACTTTTGGCAAAAACCTGTTGGTACTTCTCCAATAGCTCTTTTACTTGTCTACTCTCCGCAGATGTTAACCCTGGCCATTGTAATGCTGAAATAGTCTCTGATACAGGCACATGAGATCCCATAACTGTATGGGCATTCACTACAGTCACATGCGCAACCTCTTCACCCTCCCCAACAAAGTTCAACTGCTGTCCTTCAATTCCCTCAACATGATGTAACTTGCCCAGCACCTGTCTTGCATGCACTGTAGCCCCTGTAACTCCTACATTGACTATGGGTACATAAGTCACACCATTTACAACTGTCACTAAAGATGGTGACAGCAACAAACCTGGAGCAAGATCTGAGCCCCCTGGCTCCAACAACATAGGTTTTGGGGCGGTGTAGGGAACCTTTGGGCAAGTAACTTTTACAAATTTTAAGGACCCTGCTGGTGTAAAATCTCCTGCCCTTTCAAGCACACGGACCCTACCTTCGCTGGTTACTGGACAAACCTCTAGTCTATGGCAATGGCGCAAAGCCTTCTCCCAGCCTGCTTTAGCTTGATCAGCATCTAACGAGCTAAACAATACTTCCCCTTGTTGTGCAAATAACTCTCGATAACATTCTCCAATTACATTCATTCCCAATAACCCTGGTACCGCCTCTTGTTGTGAAACACCAAGGGGATCTTTTACCACTAAAACCCCCCGACCTGGAATGTTTCTGCCTAACACCTGGACATCCAATTCCAAGTAACCTACATAGGGAATATCTAGCCCATTAGCTGCCTTCAAGGCAAGCCACCCACATGATTGAAGTCTAGGGGCCATCAAAGGTTTAAATGCCTCTTTAAAGAATGACTCTGTAATGGTGGTGACCATAGAACCTGTATCTAACAGACATTTCACTTCTACCCCACCCATTACCACATCAACAATTGGACATTTACCTATAAGAGGTGGTGAATTCTGCATGCTACTAATCACATTATTAATGCTTGTTCTCCCCCCATCTCCCATACCTGAGGGTCCAGTAGCAGCAGGGTTGGCATTTGTATCAACAGATGGGCTAGTGGCTCGTGGTCTCGGTCCCTGACGACACTGACGAAGAATGTGTCCAGGTTTACACAATACTCACAATACTCTTTAATTCTCTGCGCAATGCCACATCACGCACATGTTCGACAAATTGGTCTCTAACCAAAATATCTGGATCTATTAGCTTATTTGGATAAGAACGCTGGATATCCCCAATTAAAGCCCACAGAGAGTGAGAAAACTCTTTTAATGACTCATTATCTTTCTGTTTTCGTTCAAAAAACTGTTTTTGGAGACCAACAAAGGAAGAGGAGGAACCATACAATTCTTTTAAAATTTGTAAAACAACCTCAGGGTTTTCCCGATCTGTCAAAGAGCGAAACCTAATTTCTGCTTTTGCTTCCCCCTCCAAATGATCATAAAGGAAGAGGGCCTTCTCTCTATTAGTAATACACCTATCCCGAAGACATGCTTCAACATTCTCGATCCAATCATAAACCGATAAATCAGTTTTGGATTTAGAGCCAGAAAAATAAGGACACTTCCTCTCCCGCTGAATATAAACAAACCTTTCAGATGTTGCTTGACTAGGGAGACTTGAGGCAATATTAGAAACCTCAGGTGGTCCACTAGTACTACTTGCAGCTGAACTGGCACCCCCTCCTTGATGAACCTGTGCATTAGCTACTTGCAACCTTTGTACCTCCTCACGTAGAGCAAGAAGTTCCTCCTGTTCCCCTTCAAAACTCATATTTACAACAAGATAAAATTACTGCACAACATATAACAAAATAATGAGAGAAATTATTTGGCAAGTTATTTGTAGTCACTGGCCTCTAGGTCCCCGCTTGGCATCTCCGGGCAGTCGATCCTCTTGTTATCCTGTCCCAGCCACTGTTTCTATTTTAACAATCATACAATAAATAACAGTTAAGATTACATTAAGACCCTGCCGACTTACGCCAAAAATGTAGTGTAGGAAATATAAGCTGACTACGCCACCTCCTTGTTTAAGGCAGGAGGAGCCCTCTAGGGGTCACAAAATACGGATTATGGACAACAAATATAGTTTGTAAAAAGGTAACAATTTTATTGTTCCAATAGAACCATCAAATGTTAAAAACTGTTGATAACATTCACAAAAATTGGAATTAGCTCTCCTCAAGACTGCAAGAGGGTCGGACCTGCTCTTGTGGACCTCCTACCACCTGTAAGAGACAGAAGAAGACAGAAGAAACCCCACAGCATACACCGCAAATAAGTAGTAACCTTTAAGTCACTATTTCAGTGCCAACCTCCAGTACACACCACACAGCAGTGTCACACCACCCAAATCACCTACACCGAAGGAGGTTTAGTGTAGATGCAGGCCCGGCCCTGTACAAAGTCTCTGACCACTGGAACACACAAAAGAGGAGAGCAGTACCAAAGAAAACAAAGCAAATGACAAATAACATTTAAGATCAAAAATCAATATTGAATAACAATAACAAACCACAGTATAAATCTAAAATATACAAGAAACAGTGGCTGTTCTGCCCCTTTAACAATAAAGAAACATGCATGTTAATACACATCAATGCAGCCCACAATTTAAAACAACAAAACAAAACATAACCTACTTTTAGCGAAAGTACAACTGCAACACAGTTACCCAATCTCAGCTCTCAATCCCCAAACATGATTGATAAAAGGTACTATAAAACAAGAGAAAAGATTACCACAACATCAAATACATTTGTATATTAATTGAATCAAACTCATAAATGATCGGTCTTAAAGTGTATATACTGCGTTTACCGTTATTCAGCATTCCAACACGGCCATCAGCCCATTGAAGGTACCGCAGCAATAAATGTTTGTCTGCCTCATTTCCCAGGCAGAGAATAAAACCTCTTAAATAAATCAGCCTAAAAGAAGAAAATAACAAAGATGGAATTGCACCATCAAGGAGCAGTTGGAAACTTCACGCAAACAACCCAAACAACTAAAAACATACCTATGAAAGGGTACAGAGGCTGCACGTTGAGCACAACAAATACACGCCAGGACCGCAGAAAAACCACCACCTGTTGCTGTAAGAACCCTTTATGCGATCTTAATGATAGAACTAACCACCTACACCTGAAACTGATTGTTGGCCAGTCTCCTCCCACACAAGCCATTCAGTTTGACGACGGTTTTAACAGAATTTAAAATGCTACTAAATGTATGGAATTGTACATGTTCAGGAAAAAAAACGTTTATACATTGGTAAATGTTCTTATGGTTTTGAAATTTACTGTGTATGTGTAGAGAACACAACGTGTTACATATTGTAAAATGTTATATCTTAATGCATGTGTTAAGAGAACACAAGTTGTTATACAAGTCTTTTTCTGCTTTAAATATAGCCAATACAGAAAATAAAACAAGCATGCAATGTCAACTTAAGTTTGTTTTTTATTGACTTGGATGTTAATTTGCTTCTAAATGGATCATTTGGTAACTAGTCATTTCAATGATTGATTTAGTGTCAATTAAGAATGAAGCAGCACAACATTTAAAACTTCTGAATACTTGTCTCTTCCATAGTTTTGAGAGTGTGAGGTTGGGTTAAAAAAAGCTTGAATTTGGGCCTTAAGTTCATCAGTCACGGGGCATTCGACTGGAGGAACTACAATTCCTGTCCACGGCTGGTCAGAGATACTGTCCGTGTCCCAGTCAGAGTCGTCGTCTTGTGCAATCTGTTAAAAGTTGGTAATAGTTTATGGACATTGGGGCAATATCTTGCATGAAAACATTACATACATTAAAAGACACAAATTCTTAAAATACCTCAGATAGGACTGGAGGAGTGACAGGGTTTTGCATGAGTCCAATTTCCCACAGCTGGTCTGGGCTTCGATTACTCTCTGTGCGGAGAGGATGGTTATTCCACCCACTAGTAAAGGAGTCAAGGCTGGCCTGGAGACGAGGCAGGAACACAAACTAAAAGAGCTGAAGGCTGTTGGTTGGCTCTAGTAATCCTTCCTCTTCAAGGCTGTGCAAAACATCATAATAGATGTTTGTAACTGCCATCCATATGTCACGCCAAAGGCGCTCAATGCCAAAAATGGAAGAGAAAACAGTGTGTGTAATGTTGAACACAAATCATCATTCTTAGAAACAGAACACTTTAAAATTCATATCAAGCTTTAACTAATTTATCTTGCTGCTTACCGCTGGTTATGCACGCTTTTTCCTGAGATGTAGCTTCCCCTGCCACAACCTCGCACAGAAAACATACATCTGGCAATCTCTACATTATCAACTCTTTGGTCTCCTCGAACTCTAAATGCAAATAATTAAATATGACAAGGTATTTTAGAAAAGAAACCTAACAGTATTTAAAAAACGTATGTTAACCATGTTTAAACAAGCAGGGATTCGTTTACATTTAGCTTACGCTTTTACCCAAAGTGACGTTCACAAAAGCAGCAATCATTACTGGAGGTAACAAAGCATTCATACACACTCATGATGTAAGTTGTCTTACCTCAATGGAAACCCAGGTCCCTCCTCTGACTGAAGGAAAAAACCGAGGGCAGTGGATGCCTTGTTATCTGTTGCAGCTCCAAGGTACATGATCTGAGAGACATAAAGTAAAGTTAGACTTATGCATTCCATCAGGAATTTATTTGATTTGTACAAAATTTATAGGCCAACAATGCATTAAAGAAAGAGAAAAATACCTTTCTGGAGTACCCATCCATGGCACCGAATATCACAAGGCCATATCTGATAAAAGATCATCTGTTATTACCAGTTGAAATGCGTATGTAAACTGTAGAGAGAAACGCCATACTCAGTGAGGCGACGTTTGATTGTCCTTGTTGACACACCAAGAAGCTCGGCAATACATGGAACAGACAGCTGCGTATTAACTAGGTACTGAAGATGTTCTCTGGAAATAATAAACTTTGGGGGCCCCTTAACTCCAAATTCCACTTCAAGGGCAGTAACAGGTTCATTGTTATTGTCAATATGCCTATCCACTGTGTTTTTCAAGGTTGACAGTTCCTCTGGGACTGAATTAATCTGAATATCTGGGAAATTTGAATTAAAATGTAATTCATTTATTTGACAAATTCAATTCCTTAAGGCCTCTCCTCAGGAGGTTAGACCCTAATTTGTACAATAACTACAACACTCCTCTACTAGGGGTTGCACGACTACTAATAGTCGATTTCTTATCAAAACAATACTCGACTACTCGTGGTTTATGCTACTGTAAATGAAAAGACATGAAATAGCTAGGCTAGATCTTATCAATAAACATTTATTACTTCATAGCCTAATGCAACAATTACATAAGTAAACTCTCAAAACATTATAATTATGACATTTCATTTTTAAATTTTCATGTAACAGTCTAAAGCTAAATAAATAGCTGTTCTTGCCTTTCATTTCAGACGTCTGCTTCTAGGGGCCGTTCACATATCGCATCTTTTTCGCACTCAAGGTCGTTATTTCAACCGTATAGGCGCGCGGCCGCGGTGAGCACGCTCATAATGGAAGCAACGTGGTGCGCTAGTTTTTCCAGGCGGGTTTTTCCTTCTCATCTCCAGAAATATATCTAGTAGTAAAGCTAATGCGAGGGCTAGAAATCAATTAATCCTTTGCTGATACTTCTTCGTCGTCATCATGGAGAGCGCAGTTTGGTTGCATAGCAACGACAGACGCCATGGGAGCGCAAGCGTCTGGTCTGAAACGGCGCCCAGTGACGGATGGTGTAGCAATATTGTTGTCCGGGTGGAAATCTGGAGAAAGGTCGGTCCGGGAGATTTTCGGGAGGGGCTTTGAAATTCGGGAGTCTCCCGGACAAATCGGGAGGGTTGGCATGTAGGTAAAGGTTGCAGTTACTCTTAACGTCTCAGGTCAAAGAACATACGGGTCACATGACAACAGAACATGGCGGATGCAGTAACGTATGTCTGAATGCTATTTCCACCACACATACTATATTGTGCCTTTTTTTGCGGATTACATTTAAAGATTTCAGATGCAAAAAGCCTCTACAGGCCCATCTCCATCAAAAAATGAGATTATGATGTTCAGTGAAAGCTCTCCACACATAATAGCCTATGTGTTACTCAAATAATTTTACTTCAAAACCCCGCTAAATACCACCCTCTGGCCGGTCTGAAGTATCTGTTATTAATAATATAGGAGTCTAATAATAATAAGAAGAAAGCGATCAATAATACATACCTGTGATCCGTCACCCGCATGTCTCTACTCCACCATTTCGATCGATCCACTCGGTCTGGGGCTCGCGCTGATGACGTAACGAGAGGGACGCGCCTTCGTCCCTTGTACACACCCCAACCTCTTGACCCCTCCCCCACGTCAAATCAGGGACACAAAGCGAGGCGCAAAGAAAAATGAAGCGCAAAGGAAAGCTTGCGCCGTAGAGGCACGGATGACTGAAACGCGGATTTAAAGGAGCGGCGCAAAGGGAAATATGTGTTGCAAAGTCAATGCTGCTGAAGTTTTACTTTGCTAAACTTTATTTTTTCTCTCAGTGGTTAACTTTTCTTTTGCAATTATTTTTTTTTACTTGCAAAAAGCAATTTTTTTCTCAATACTCTATTTTTATTTGCAAAACATATTTTTTGTTTGCAAAACATATTTTTTGTTTGCAAACATTGTTTTATTTTGCAGATATATATGGCCCTATTTTGACTCCATAGAGCACACCGGTTTGATCTTACGTGCGAAATTCAGTGATTCCTCTGCGTACCACTAGAGGGAGCCTGCGTACCACACTTTGAGAACCACTGAGTTCTGAGAAATGCGTTCAAAAAATCTAGGGTCCTTAATTTAAAGACAAACACAACTGTATATTATTCTGTATGCATCTGCATATGTAGTGCATGTATGTACTTTCTTACATGTAGATAGAATTTGTGAAGTATTTGTTTTGTTTTTATGAGCCGGTTAAGAAGAGGTAAAATAATAATAAATAATACATTTTATTTATAAAAGATTCGAAAATGGGATAGAAATTGAAATGAAATGTGGATGTGTAGACTTGATAAAAGTTCAAACTGTTCAAATAAGGAAAACAAGGAATGAATAAGGAAACCATAGGCATGTAAAATGTATGTATGTTGTTTAAATAGTTTGGCATATATAAATTAAACATATCGGTGACATATACGGTCAGAACATACAGTATTATATAAATAATAATCATATACATCATAATAATACATGTCAATATATTCATTTAATATGGCAAATTTATATATGTTATAAACCTATATAAACATATATCTAGAGATATGTATATATGTGATAGCAATATATTGTCTTATATTTAGCATATATGATGGCGTCACTAGCGATATAGGGACATATATGTCATATATTACATTTCCGTATGGGGAGTGCAGCTGTCTTCAGAAAGCAGAGACACAGCCCTCCCTGTGCAGAAACTGGTGGATTTCTCCCTAAATTGTTCAGATTGGCAACCACAGAACAATGATAACTAATCATCTCCAGCTGAAATAATGAAGCTAGAAGGCAGATGGGTCTATATTTAGCTAGGGGGAGAGACGCAGGTTTGCAATGTCCTCTCTAAAACTAAAAATGCCTTTTATTCTACTGACATGTCATAATATGGTTCTATTCTCACAAAATGTACCCTGTATATGCCATTATATTTAGCAGGGCAGGTGGAGATTGCTATTATAATACAGCATCACTTACAGCATCATGGGCTTTGGGTGCACTCGTCTAAAAGCACAGGCATAAGGCCCAGGGCTCCTTTAACAAAATATAGTTTTTCTTTAGCTTACAAAACTAGATTAATGTAACAATTTAAATCATTTACAATTGTTTTAATTTGTTCTTCAAAAAACGTACACTCCTTTTTCACAGTTTTCTTTTTCATCCACTCTACTAAAAGTCATAGCCGTCACCCCTGTGAGTTAATGTGTCCATGCGTTTGCCACACAGTGAAGCTTTCCCACATTCCCCATCAGATGTGCCTGTTGTAATGCCAGCTCAGTGATAATGCAGTGCTCTGCAGACTGAGGCATGTCCCCGCCCAGTGTTCAGCGCTGGGGCCGAGAGCAGAGTGCTGCATTGCTTTTTTAAGTTAACTCTTTTTTTCCTGTTTGTCATATACTCGAGGAATGTGAATAAACAAATGGATGATAAACTCCCTACACTGATTATATCCGGCTTTACAAATCTCCAGAGGAAACACATAAGCTAACGGCACATTTACCCCTGTACACACACATCCCGGTGTTTCCCCCATTAGTGTTGAATCATGGAAGCTACACCAGTTACTTTTGCCAAGAGATTTATTATGTATACATGTGTCATGTGTCAGACAGAGAGAAACGGGCATATGAGAATATAAGCCTACATGAGAGGAGGTCTTCATTCCCCATTCCTGATCTTCTCCCCCCATCATGCTAGCTGTAAACGGCTCCTCTGGGTTTCTCCTTCCTCTCAGCCCATCATCTCTATGTTTCCTCTTTCCTCTCAGCCCTCATGCCTTTATGTTCCTCTGAGGTGGTACAGTAAAGTTGAGCTTATATTCATCACAGAGAGACTTACAGCGTCCTTGTAAGGCAGAAAATCATGTTGTATACCTAATGCTTGTGTTTAAAACTGGAGTTTACCCCATGCTTTCACATGGGACAATCCACTATCCACATTAAGAAACTAGTTCTCAGTGTATACATTAGTGATATACATATGGTACATTTGCATCAGCTGAAACATCCCTTCTCTCGCTAAGAGCAGCTCTACACATCTTCATCATCTTCATCATCACTGGATCATCTCTGCTAGTGGACATTACCTCTAAGCTAACTATAACTCTCTCTCTGCTCAGCACACAAGTGCACACATAGTCTGACTTTACAAAAATTATAAAGAAAATGAATAAAGAATAATAATAATAATGGGAGGTCTGGTACGCCACCTCCCCTGGGGCAGATGTTAGCTCTGGGAAAGTTGCGTAGCCGTCAGTGTGGGCTCCTTATGAGCCAGATGCTGAAGCTCCACGGTTTTTATTCATTTTGGTTTTAAAATCGTTGTAATTTTTAACTGGATCACCTTCAGTTAACTTGAACTTTCTTGCCATCTCGCGTACCTTTTCAGCATCCAATACCCCACCACCTATTGTATATATCCACGAATTATACAGTCTGGCTTCTCTGCCTATGACTTCTTTAAGGGGAGCCGTTGTACTAGCGGAAGCAGTTGGTGTGCTGGAAACTTCAGGTGTTGCTGAGCCGCTAAATCCACGTAGGTCCTTGTTAATCCAACTACCTCCTGTTGCCATCGAATGCTCTGTATAAAGAAACTTCTCTCCTTCCTCTCTGCCGTTTTCAACCATTTCCACGGCCATAAGAATCAGAGGAAATGTCCGGAAGTTTCGAGCAGATTCAGCTATGACCGATGCAGTGAAATATGTGGTGTACATGGCCTCATCTAGCTGTAGGTAAGTTGGCTCTCCAAGAAAAATATCTTTCACATAATTAGCATATCTTGTTTTTTTTATTTGACCTCGAAGGTTTCCGTAATCTACTCTGTCTGTCTGTCCCTCAATAAGTTTCTTGACTTTATTCTTTCCCACCTCATCTCTTTGATTTTGGTCAAGCCTTTTTCCAACTGGATACACATACAGATTTACAGGATTAACAACGTATATCCAGTCTTTGACCATCAGGTGTGTGAGCTCATCTTCTCCCTCCTTTGCATAATGGCGGATGATACTTCTGACATCTCCTGCTGTGTTAATCACATAACACCCGGCAAGAACATTATTTAGTCCTTGCTGATCCGTTATCCACTTGATGCCAACCAGCTGGTTATTTTCTTGTTTTGTTTTTACCCCTATTACATAATCCTGGTTTATGTTCTGGTTGACTGTTACTCTTTGTGGAAGTGGCAGGTCTGCATGAAAGAAGGCCCAGGACAGAGCTTCAAGTCCATCAAGAGCAGTTTGGTCAGCAGGGGTTAACTGGTCAAACACATTCTGGTCAATAAATCTGCGTGGCTTATCAGGCCAGCTGTTTTTGTAGGTAACTTTAGTAGTACTTGTTGCTCCTTGACCGCCAGGCTTTGGTTTATTTTTTGGGGGGGCCTGTAGAAAGTTTCTTTCATGAGTAAAGACTTGCTCTCCTCTCCTGCCAGACTCATATCTGATAATGACGTCTCCGTTCCTGTCCAGGGTTGCCACCACCTTCTTGCTGTCATCATTGTGTCTCCACTGCAGCCCTTCCTCAGAGATCTCCTGGGTGATGATCTCTCCTGTGTGTCGGACCTGGAGCACAGCGCTCCTGAGGTGCAGCTCGGTCTCGATGTGGGCCGTCTCACGGAGCTCCCTCAGCAGGGCTTTAGCAAACTCTTCATCTGACCCCACCTCACAGGCCACCACACTGGTCGTTCTGATTCTGTGGCCCGTCCTGAAGGTGTGCTGAATGATTCTGGCCACGTCTCGAGCTGTGTACCCTGCCAGTCTCGTCTCTCCAGAGCTGTCTCTCTCACCGTGGCCTACCAGCGTCAGTCGGCTGTCCTCTGACAGAGGCACAGGGGCACCGTGGACCAGTCTGGGTCTCTGGTGTTCATCAAGAGCGTAGACAGAGGTCACTGTTGGACGTTTCTCATAGAGAGAAGCAGCAGCTCTCCTGACAGTAGGGTCATCCTGCATAATGAGGATCTGCTGGTGGTCATACTGTGGGCTTGGTGGAGTTAGGTAGAGAGAGACTGAGTCAGGCTGATTCATGACCTGGTAGAGCTGGGGATTCTCCTGGACTGTTTCTAAGACTGCTTTAAGGCCAGACACAGTTTGTCCATCTTCTGAAACTCTTCCAGATATCTCCACTACAGTGCCGCTGTCTGCTTCTGGTCCACATGAGACATTGAACAGGCGTTCTGTGCTGACTGTTACTGAGTAATGAGGATCCACGCTGGACTCCTGCTGGACTCTGTCCTCGGCTGGCTTCTCTTTCTCAGTCATGACCAGAAGTGTTCGGCTGTAGCTGTGTGAGATCTCTGAAGCACTTATCTTCTGTTCATCAACATGCTGGGGAATGAAGATATATAAAACTTTTAATATAAATAAAGTTTTGGTCAAGATAATAATTTATGAAACATGTGGTATCTCCTTGTTTTCTGATGTTGAACTCTTTTAATAACTCGTTTTATTAATTTAACACTGACTGTATGGGCAGAAATACAGGTGAAACTCGAAAAATTAGAATATCGTGCAAAAGTTATAATGTTGATGATTATGGCTTACAGCTTATGAAAACCCCAAATTCAAAATCTCAGAAAATTTGAATATTACATGAAAAAAAAGAGGATTTTAAATACAGAAATGTATAATCATGCATATGTATATAGTTATATATACTAAATGTATTAGTTTCACCTTTTAATTTGAATTACTGAAATACATGAACTTTTGCACGATATTCTAATTTTTCGAGTTTCACCTGTATGTGTCACTAGAAACTGAGTTTAGATTTGAATTTGAATTGCTCAATTTAAATTATTGAATCATTTTAATGTATTAATTCCAATCATTTTTTAACTGACTGTATGAAATTGAATAAATTTGCTGTGAAACTGAATTTGTTTCTCACTGAAAATCCTGCGTACAGGGTCTCGGGGGGCTGGAGCCAATCCCGGCTCACATCGGGCTCACATCGGGCGTACACCCTGGACGGGTCGCCAGTCCATCGCAGGGCCACACATAGACAAACACCCACTCACACTCATACTTAAGGACAATGTTAGAGACACCTATTAACCTAGCCTGCATGTGTTTGGACGGTGGGAGGAAGCCGGAGCACCCGGAGAGAACCCACGCAGACACGGGAGAACATGCAGACTCCACACAGAGAGGCCTGGAACGACCAAGGTTCAAACCCACGACCTTCTTGCTGTGACAGTGCTAACCACCACACCGCCCCTCACTGAAAATGAATCTGTCTGTCACTCTTCGAAAACTGTGTGTCTAACCATTTTACAAAGAGGACCAGACATGTTACAAATGTTGATTTGATTTGCTTCACAACCGAAGTGCAAGGATGGGATGATACCGAACCTGTAAGTTTGGCATTTTTGTGTTGCTTTACTTTTTATTTAGCATGTTAGCCTGTTGAACTTGATGCTGATCTATTAATACGACTGTCACAGCCAGCACAACTGGATCACCGACCACTTTGACATAATGTTGAGAGATTAATTCATTAAGGACTGAAAGCATGCAAGAACTGAGATACTGACAGAATAAGCACTTTTACTTTTGATACGCAAGTACATTTAATATGGAATACTTTTATACTTTTACTTGAGTATAATGTTGAGGACGTTTTGGTAAATATGGTATGTATTGTAATTGTACTATATTAAAAGACGATTGTTCAGCGTTTAGAGCAAACAGTGGCAGAGTTGTTGCCCTTTGAACAGCATGCCCGATATTTACATCCTGGTCAGGGTGAGCGCTCCAAAGTAGCTCTACTATTGTTTATTTTCTTCTCCTGAGGAGGACAATAATGAATGTGACTGAGCAAGGCATTTCCCTCAAGTCTCAACTATGACTCCTGCTGCTAAATGCTGTCTCACCGCTTTCTCCTAGAGAATTATAGTACAGCTTTGTAGCCTGATATATTATTATTATTCATTAAATTAATTTTCCAGTGACACATATTTCTTCCCGTAGATTAGGATTCCAGTACTGAATTCAGTTCTTCTAAACTCAACGGTGTTTACTGATTCTTCTTCTAAAGTCCACCAACCTGTTCCTCCTGAGTGCCACAGGACGTAAAGCCCTCCTCACACTGATGTGAATGACCCTGCTCACTCTGGCCAATGCCCACACTGAGAGAAGATGAACATGCTTATTATAGAGGCTGCGTTCACACAATAATTACACTAGTTCATTAAAACCTGATAAAGACCATGTGAAAAGTTAAAGACTTCAGATTGAGAGTACCTTACCTAAGAAAGAAGAATAACAACACATTGGTATAAATGTATAATATTTTGCAAAATTAAACATTTTATTTGTATAAAAATGTCAATCCTGTAAGATCTTGGTTATTATTATTCCATACTATGATCGATACGTCTACTTGTGTTTTGTTTTTACTTCAACTTAATCTGTGGATTATTTATTCAGTTCATCAATTCATGAAGATTAGAGAACTGTGAAAATGCCTGTTCACAAATGTTGATGTCATCGTATGTCTTGTTTTGGTTTTGGACAATTAGTTAAACCAAACATGTTCAATCTAATATAACCTTAACACAAAGGAAATTATTAATTATTAGAACATTATCGCTTTTGAGAGGCTGGAAACCATCAAATGTTTGGCATTTGTGCTTGGAAAATTACTACGATCAACTAATAAATAATGAGCTAATTGTCCTGGGGATTCTTTCACAACATCGATCATAACTTTTGAGAATGTTTTAAAACTACCTCGAGATGAACTGCTTTTTAAAGTTAGAATCCGCTACAATAATCGAATGAACCAAAGAACAGTAGGCGTCAGGCGCTCACGGCGAGACTCGTCTTTCAGCGGCGTCAGTGCGGTGGTTTGGTCCGCACCACAGACTGTATAAGACAGGTGGATGTAGACACCGTGATGTCACCCGCTGGTTTGTAGACTACCGCTTTGGAGCCTTGAGTTTGATATAGTGGCCGTCGCCATCTTTGATTTTTGGAACCAAGTGACCATATTAGGGTGGAGCTGTGGAGAGATATGCGTTACTATGCCTGACAGGTTGCCGTGGTAGCGACTTGTCAATCAGCTTGTAGCCCCGCCCTATAGCCTCCCCTGCTCTCTGGTCTATGTTCCTCTAAATGGGAACATAATTTACTAAATGAACATCATGCTGTGTTGAAGAAGACTTGAAACTAGCGACTGAGACCATAAACTCGTTAGGAAAGTGTTTACTGGGGTAATAAATCAGCTGAGAAGTAGCCTAATTTTCTCATAGACTTCTATGCAATCACACTTCTTTCTGCAGCCAGTGGGGGCGCCCCCTGCTGGTCGTTAGCTTTAAGCACTGGCTTCACTTTTCAGACCGAGAGGGTCCTGCTTGCTCTGCCTGAGAGTTTGAATGAAAGTATTTTCACAGATTTGAACCAAAAAGCTTAGATGAGAACAAAGAGTAAATGCATCCTCAGCTGCTGCTGGATCTCTTAACTCCGGCCTCATGGATGGATGTGTCCCTAAGATGATAAAACAGTTCTTGTTTTATTTATTTTCCCTTGATTAAAAACACACTATAACAAACAGATGTGTAACCAAGTAAAGTACCAGTGCTGACACTAGAGCCTGTCTGATAGACATCAAGATGGCGCTGAGTATAGCTGCCTCTGTGTTAGGTGCGCTTTGCTTTGTTCTTGTGTGTTAATTCAGTTTCCGGCTGTGCTTCCCGGTGCTCTTTATTATTCGTACATAACTTGCATTGTTTTATTCCATATTTATTGGAACGCTGGGCACGTTAACGCGTTATTATCGCGTTAACGCATTTATTAATTAACACCGACAATTTTTTTAATCGCACGTTCACGCAGTTTTTTTTTTTTATTATTTTGAAAGTCCGTTGCTCACTGGCTCTGAAAACACATAGGCCTACAGTCAAACCATGGGTCACAGGAGGGGTGGGATGTTGGTCAGCCAGCAGATAACCCTCCTGAACCAGCAGTGGAGGGAGGCTTCGGCAGGTTCTCTCAGGTAAAGGGAGACAGCGCTCCGCGAGTGAATACTGCTGGTAAAAAGCACATTAGGCTATTTGTTTAAAGTTTCTGCAAACCACATGTTATTGCACTTTTGTGTATATAGCAGTACATTTAAATCAAAAGTGCGCAATACACTACTTTAGAATTCATTATTCAATCTAGCGTAACAATGCAATTAATCGCGATTAATTGAAAGACAGTCATGCGATTAATCGTGATTAAAAAATGTAATCGTTGCCCAGCACTAATGTTTATATATTTCTACATTTATTTATGTCGACTGTATGTTTGTCTCCGTGTAGCACCTCATGACCAAAGCAAATTCCGTTAGTAAGAATTATGGCAGAATGCAGTGCTTGAACACAAGCCAACCTTCAGTGCTTCAAATATGGATGTTTCTGCAAAGAAGCTACAAGTTCTAAAACCTGGATGCTTCACACACATTTTAAACCCCAAAGTTAAAGTTAACCTTTGACCTTTTACATATAAAATGTCATCCCATAATTCATCCTTGAATCTAAGTGGACTTTTGTGCCAAAGGAAATGAAGTTCCATTAAGGCGTTCCTGAGATATTTCTCCAGATACCTTTGGTCTGACGGGTTCTTGAGTCCTTCATGAAGCATGTGTTCAGACAGTCCTCTGAGGCGGTGCAGGCCAGCGGTGTCGGGGCGGAGCGCCTGCCACTCATCTTTCACCTCTGAAACAAACATGTTATACTTTGTATGCAGGTGTTCCTCATGCTGATTGGCTGACGTCTTTATTAAAATGTCTGTTATATTTCAGCAGCTCAGTGAGTGTCAGAGAGTGAGTTAGTTTGGTATAGGAGTTACAAGGTTTCCTCACAGTTTTTTGGTTAAAACAAATAAGGGCAGTTCAGTATTTAGAGAGATCTCTCCTGGTAAATGGCCTCTGGGGGTTAGGGTTAGGGTTAGGTTACCCTAACACTTGGTCTGGGCCTCAGTCATTACGGTTCTTCTCAGTTCTGGCCCATCATCCCCAGTGTAAATCACACCTGTGGTAATGTGTAACTCTGTTCAGTAAGGGTTGGGGGCATGGCCCATCATCCCCAGTGTAAATGACACCTGTGGTAATGTGTTAACTACTGTAGAAACTCATATGCCTCGTACAGAAAGATGCAGCCTCGTGCATATTCAATCATTGTAATTCAAGCCTCAGTCATAGTTTACATCAGAAAACTCTGTTACTGACAGCATGTTGAACACATCGACTGATAGACCAAAGACACATGTTCACTGACACAAAGCTTTACTCTGAGAGAAGACTTTGGGCTTTTGCAGATAATCCCCTGTTTTCTGCTGTTTGAACACATAGTTTTGAGAAACCCTCTTAGTGTTAAGGATGATTCATGAAATGTACCAGAGCGACTGAGAAAAACTGTAATACACTATTGATTTCACACATTGTGTCTTGTGTCAAGCCGTTTATTCACCTTATTACCGTGGTAACCGCTGGGGTTGCCAAATCAAATATTACTGAAACTTTAGAGATGTAGAAGAGAGCCTGAAAATGTAAATATTTCTTACCCAATAGTTCAGTGAGGCTGAGGAGGCTGAGGAGGATCAGGAGACTCAGTGTCCTCCGGCTCTTTATCCCACCTGCCATCATTCTGCAAAACATTGAACACTTCTTATTATCAAAGTAGCGATGCACCTTTCCAGTTATTACTTCAGCTTAACGTCTGGTTTCCCTCTGCTGTCCTCCGGCTGCTCTGTCTCAGATCCTCTCCTGATGGACAGAGAGCTTTACAGTAACCACTGACTGCTGCAAGTAACTAGTTACACAGTTATAGTTACGCGGAGAGAAAACTAGAATAAATCTTAAAGGAGAACTCCGGTCAATTTTAGAAGTGAGCTCATTTTTTTTTACATTTGGAGTGCTGTCAATACAGAGAACAGCGACAAAAATCGGTGTTGCCTACACCGAGTTATTCTATTTTCAAGTTATTTTTATTCTAGGTTTAGTTACCTATGATCACGCGCGTGAACTCGGCAATCGACTACTTTGGACTTCAACCGAAAACAGGATGTAAACACAGGTATTTGCGCTGGCTTAAATAACATTATTTTTATACATATCTTTCACATCTACTGCAGTCAGATTCACTCGTGTTCACTCTGAAGGAATCACTCACGTGACCTGTGCACTTGTAATGACACATCAAGGATGTTAAGAGGCTAAAAGCAGGTTTAAAACTTGCCCCATTGAAGTCAACAGGGTGCAAATTTTAAAAATAGAATAACTCGGTGTAGGCAACACCGATTTTTGTCGTTGTTCTCTGTATTGACAGCACTCCAAATGTACAAAAAAATTAGCTCAATGTTAAAATTGACCGGAGTTCTCCTTTAATGCAGCAGCTCATGACAAACATTTTAGTTCATAATAATAATTACTCATTTAGATGACGCTTTTATCCAAAGCGCATTGAATCAAGCCCAGTGAAATGTAGCAAAGGGCCACAGGTCGGCTCAAACCCATCCAGCACCCCACCAGTCCCCCACCAGCCCCCCGCCAGCCCCCGCCAGCACCCCACCAGCACCCCACCAGCACCCCACCAGCACCCGCCAGCACCCCACCAGCACCCCACCAGCACCCCACAGCACCCCACAGCACCCCACCAGTCCCCCACCAGTCCCCCACCAGTCCCACACCAGCACCCCACCAGCACCCCACCAGTCCCCCACGAGTCAGCTGTTTTAAGTGAACAAATTGGAGCTGGCTCCCGTCTGAGATCCAAAAAACAAAGCATGACACAGAACAAATCACCCTTACACTAATTACTGTTACTAATTGTTAATTACAGTGTGTAC
This sequence comes from Scardinius erythrophthalmus, assembly GCF_964197995.2. Lineage (NCBI taxonomy): Eukaryota > Metazoa > Chordata > Actinopteri > Cypriniformes > Leuciscidae > Scardinius > Scardinius erythrophthalmus. The sequence continues at coordinate 49,092,971 of NC_138229.1, read as the reverse complement.
ATATAGAGTGGTGATATTATTTATTAACCATACTATTCCATTTCATTAGTAGGGTGTTATTTTGTAACCATCTTGTATTAGTTTTGCAGATTTATTTCCAGCAAAAGCTAAGAATGAAACTCAGGCAGTGAGCCGTGCTGAAAGAGCAGCTCTCGGGAAGGACGGATCTATGAGATCCAGATACCTTAAAGGGATAGTTCACCCACAAATGAAAATTCTGTCAGTAATTACTCACCCTCATGTTGTTCCAACCCCGTAAGACCTTCGTTCATCTTCGGAACACAAATTAAGATATTTTTGATTAAATCTGAGAGTTGTCTAACTCCTCCATAGGCTTCTAAGGCATTATAACTTGCTGGCCCAGAAAATGTATTAAAGACATCGTTAATATAGTCCAAGTGACTCCAGTGGCTCAATCTTAAGTTTATAAAGCGACAAGAATACTTTTTGTGCGCAAAAACAAACACAAATAACGACTTTATTCCACTTTTCATTTCCTTCTCTCTGGGCCTCGAGTCTTTTCACGTAGTGTTTAAGCGTAGCGCGTCTGTGTTGCACGTCACCACGTAGGCTCACTATTGGCCGACGCTGGTCATGTGTGATACGTGGTGACGTGCAACACAGACGCGCTACGCTTAAACACTACGTGAAAAGACTCGAGGCCCAGAGAGAAGGAAATGAAAAGTGGAATAAAGTCGTTATTTGTGTTTGTTTTTGCGCACAAAAAGTATTCTCGTCGCTTTATAAACCTAAGATTGAGCCACTGGAGTCACTTGGACTATATTAACCCTCTGAGGTCGACAAACGCGCCGGCGCGTTTTGCTGGATTTTCTCCACATTGTAGCACTTTAAACTTACATTTCTCCGTCATTTATGGTCATACAGAAAAAATAAATATAAAAAAAGAATCTGTGGTATTTCTACTTTTGTATGTGTCCACTTCCAATCAAATCAAAACATTGTGCTTTTGTAAAATAAAGAAAATAAACAGTGTGTGCGTTCTGCCTCTCCGTCGCGGTGAACTTTTTTTTCTTGAGCACGTCAATAAACTGAAACAAAACTCAGCGAATAATTGTTACACATTTATGAGCCATACACCTTTATAAACATTTAAGTGTGTACTTTTAAATGATCGGATTCAAAACGAAAACAAATATTCTCTGTTTAAGTAATTTGTATAAAACCAACAAGATTTCCAGCTTCTCAAACGCTTCCTAATTATTTTTAATTCGGCCACGCCCACTCGCGCAAAAGATATTCACATGCAAATCTCCACATGGAACGCGATCGCCCTCATTACCTCAACAACAAAACACTTCACTTCACTTTTCGTCGAGTTTGAAAGACGTGCCTGAGCTTACATTGGATTTACATCAGAAGAAGAAGAACGATATTTGAAGACAAGAAAGATAAGGTAAGAAATTCTTACATATTAGTTTGCTATTGTTGCATAAATTTCACATTGCAGTTGAACTGTTGCTAGATATATGGTGAATATTATAATATTTAGACCCGTGTTTACTGTTACTGTGTTTGTGGATATCTGCTCAAACGTAGATAGGCTATGTATATGGTAGGCCTAACCATAATGTTTTATATTTGATCGCAATCGCGTTTTAATGTATCATATTTTTGATCGCGATCGCGTTTTAATGTATCATATTTTTGATCGCGATCGCGTTTGAATGTATCATATTTTTGATCGCGATCGCGTTTGAATGTATCATATTTTGGAAAAGCAAAACGCTCCAAACGGCTTCATGTTTTTACTATTATCTCATTTCATATCATCATGAATGGAAACATTTGAAGTAACATGATAATCAATATATTTTTCTCTAGCTTAGTTGTTACTGAAATCTTTTTGAAAATATATATAGGCTGCTATATTGTTATTATTTTATGCAGCACTGCGCATAGCCTATACCTACAAGGCACAACAAACCTGGTGTTCATTATATATTGTTGGAAACATTTGTGTGAGTGTGTGTGTGTATTCTGTGAATTTTAAAAAGCAATTTTAACAAGAAAAATCTAAAATGTATTCCCAAAATCGTGCAGGCCTTTCTCTTGATATCAGTATGTTCACTTTTTTTTTTTCAGGGCCCAGATGCCACTGAGTCCTGCTGACTTCAACATTCACAGTACATGTCTCTGTACATGAACATGGTAAAGTGAAAATCAAACACCTTAGAAAATGAAAGGTATGTACAATGTTTTTAGGAATGGCACAAAGGTCTCTTTCTTCAATAAGTGCTTTTTTGTTGTGTATCTTTGGATTATGTTGTGTTGTAAATAAATCCAAACAATTTTAAAAGCCATTCTTTTTTAAATCTCCTCATTCTTTGTGCAAGGTTGGTCAGAATGATGGGCCCTGATAAGCTCCTAATAGGGCCATTAGGGAGGTTCTTTGTCTTTCTCAGGTGTGGAAAGCTTTCATATTAATGAGGTGATCCGCCCCTTCGCATATTGCTTTCTAACACAAAACACGTCGTAAAATTTTTAAATCAATATATTGTCTTCTCTGAATGAGCAGTCAGGGTGATTCTCACATAGTTTTAGAGCAAATATTCTAGGCTACGTGATACAATTTTCAAAAGTCTTGTGAAGAAATAATCAGTATGGGTTTCATGACCTTATTTCAGTGAGAATTTATTTTTGTATTTTCACAAACCACGCATAAATGTCATTATCTCAAAACTACAAACTTTTACATACATGCTGCTGATATATTATTGTAGCAGAGTTTGTGCTGAATACAGTGTAATTAGACTTTAGCCATGAAAATGTCACAAGTAACAGAAATAACCACAAATGTCAGAGCATGTCAGAACACCTCCAGGACCCAGAAAACAGCTCAGACCTCAGAGGGTTAATTGAGAGAGAAAAGTCAGTTCAACAGAAATATATTTCCTCTTTTTAGATAAATAACAGAAATGTCGCCATCAAGGCTGACGCTCTAATAACATGAAACAGAAAGTCTCGTTCCGAGTAGGCAACAGCAAACAGTCAGAGAAAGGGATCCAGCGGGCACTGTCCTCTGATCTCTTATGAGAAATAGCGGCAAGCAGTTGAAAAGAGGAGAATGCTCTGGGTGTTCGTCAGCAACCGGCAGGCTGGACAGAGTGCAGAACAAAAAGTTACAATCGAACAGATTGAAATAGACCTGTGCCTGGCTGGATGTATGATCGGTCTTGCATTAGAGAAGACTCGGACAGCACTCAGACAGGGCACGAACAACAGGTAAGGTGAAGCCTCTTGCATGAGTTGAATGTGGAATAACCTGGCAAAGAAGCAGGGAAAAAGGGAAGCTAGAAGTTGCAAACACAATTAGAGAGAACAGAGAACAGGTGTGAAGAAATTAGCGTGATGACAAGTAGTAACTAGAAACAGCTGAGGATGAGTAAAGGTGAGCTAAGGTTATGTGTGTGTGTGACCAGAAGAGGGAGACAGAGACAGATACCAGAATGATGACAGCCTGAGCTTGTGTTTTGGGTTAAGCTGCGTTGCTTTGACATTGTGGAAAATAGAATAATAGAAACAAAATGTATTAGCCTTTTTACCTGTTATTATCAATCTAAATTAATCTAGTTTTTAATTGAACTTAATTTTGTTTTTCTTTATTGTAATTTAGTTTTTCTTTATTTAAATTTCGTTTTTTCTTTATTTAAATTTCGTTTTTCTTTATTTAAATTTCGTTTTTCTTTATTTAAATTTCGTTTTTTCTTTATTTAAATTTCGTTTTTCTTTATTTAAATTTAGTTTTTCTTTATTTAAATCTACCCTTTACTGTGTCAGTAATTTGTTAGTCAGAAAAATATTAGACTACCTTAAGACCTGTGTGTGCATTTAACATCACTAGTGCAGTGTCCGTTCTCGGAGCATATAAGCCCTGCCCGCATGAGGTGCGCCACTTCCCGCTCGCGCTGATTCTGAACGTGTCGCGTCTCGCGTGTCCATCTATATTGCACCAAATGCGACACTGCACTCCCTTGTGAAGTCGATTGGATGAACGGTTCTCGAAATAATCAAAATGCAAACGGACAGACCGACACATAGAGAATACTGCCTTTATTAGAGAGAAGAATATGTTCAGCATCCTTTCTCCGAAGCTTCGAATATTCGATGTTCATTACTACCGAAGCTTCGAAGCTCAAAAAAATGGTATTCGGACCAGCCCTTGGGGGGGGCACAATTGTTTTTCGCCTAGAGCGGCAGAAGTGCACCCGCCGGCCCTGGCCTTCAAAAAGATCATGAGGCAAATCAGGAGGATAGCCTGTTGTAACATTAAAGTAGCTAAGACTGTCACTGAAAACACATGTTTTTTTCACAGCCATGATATTCACACCTTTCTCCTTTGCAAGTTTTACATGTCCTTGGTGTTCTTCTGCAGTCCTTAGAGTAAATTCACCTGCCTTCACTTCATTGGTCTGAGAATCTGCACGAGAAGCTGTACAAAATCGACAACAGTACTCTCCTGAAAAGTTCTCAATGAAGCCAGCCATTGAATGTGCAGCAAGATTATCGGCCTCAACACATTGCACTGTTCCTTTAAGGAATGTTGGACATGCACACCTTGCTGTTCCAAAGTTTGGAGATCATGCAAAAGAGGTCACAAGATTTTCTCAAATCCATATGTCTTCACGTCTTCTGTTTTGAACAAAACGGCAAGATAAATTGAAGACAATGTTGACTGAAACATGGATGGCACATTACCCAAAATCCAGTAGATTGCACATAACTTGCAAATTTCAAAGTCATCAACATATAAGCACACAAACTGATATCCTCAACTCATCTGAGAAGAAATTGTTTGCTTTAAAATACTGACCATCCTGAATTGACCTGTACTGATGGACATCTCTTCTTAACCCTCTGAGGTCTGAGCTGTTTTCTGGGCCCTGGAGGTGTTCTGACATGCTCTGACATTTGTGGTTATTTCTGTTACTTGTGACATTTTCATGGCTAAAGTCTAATTACACTGTATTCAGCACAAACTCTGCTACAATAATATATCAGCAGCATGTATGTAAAAGTTTGTAGTTTTGAGATAATGACATTTATGCGTGGTTTGTGAAAATACAAAAATAAATTCTCACTGAAATAAGGTCATGAAACCCATACTGATTATTTCTTCACAAGACTTTTGAAAATTGTATCACGTAGCCTAGAATATTTGCTGCAAAACTATGTGAAAATCACCCTGACGGCTCATTCAGAGAAGACAATATATTGATTTAAAAATTTTACGACGTGTTTTGTGTTAGAAAGCAATATGCGAAGGGGCGGATCACCTCATTAATATGAAAGCTTTCCACACCTGAGAAAGACAAAGAACCTCCCTAATGGCCCTATTAGGAGCTTATCAGGGCCCATCATTCTGACCAACCTTGCACAAAGAATGAGGAGATTTAAAAAAGAATGGCTTTTAAAATTGTTTGGATTTATTTACAACACAACATAATCCAAAGATACACAACAAAAAAGCACTTATTGAAGAAAGAGACCTTTGTGCCATTCCTAAAAACATTGTACATACCTTTCATTTTCTAAGGTGTTTGATTTTCACTTTACCATGTTCATGTACAGAGACATGTACTGTGAATGTTGAAGTCAGCAGGACTCAGTGGCATCTGGGCCCTGAAAAAAAAAAAGTGAACATACTGATATCAAGAGAAAGGCCTGCACGATTTTGGGAATACATTTTAGATTTTTCTTGTTAAAATTGCTTTTTAAAATTCACAGAATACACACACACACTCACACAAATGTTTCCAACAATATATAATGAACACCAGGTTTGTTGTGCCTTGTAGGTATAGGCTATGCGCAGTGCTGCATAAAATAATAACAATATAGCAGCCTATATATATTTTCAAAAAGATTTCAGTAACAACTAAGCTAGAGAAAAATATATTGATTATCATGTTACTTCAAATGTTTCCATTCGTTATGATGATATGAAATGAGATAATAGTAAAAACATGAAGCCGTTTGGAGCGTTTTGCTTTTCCAAAATATGATACATTCAAACGCGATCGCGATCAAAAATATGATACATTAAAACGCGATCGCGATAAAAAATATGATACATTAAAACGCGATCGCGATCAAAAATATGATACATTAAAACGCGATTGCGATCAAATATAAAACATTATGGTTAGGCCTACCATATACATAGCCTATCTACGTTTGAGCAGATATCCACAAACACAGTAACAGTAAACACGGGTCTAAATATTATAATATTCACCATATATCTAGCAACAGTTCAACTGCAATGTGAAATTTATGCAACAATAGCAAACTAATATGTAAGAATTTCTTACCTTACATCTTTCTTGTCTTCAAATATCGTTCTTCTTCTTCTGATGTAAATCCAATGTAAGCTCAGGCACGTCTTTCAAACTCGACGAAAAGTGAAGTGAAGTGTTTTGTTGTTGAGGTAATGAGGGCGATCGCGTTCCATGTGGAGATTTGCATGTGAATATCTTTTGCGCGAGTGGGCGTGGCCGAATTAAAAATAATTAGGAAGCGTTTGAGAAGCTGGAAATCTTGTTGGTTTTATACAAATTACTTAAACAGAGAATATTTGTTTTCGTTTTGAATCCGATCATTTAAAAGTACACACTTAAATGTTTATAAAGGTGTATGGCTCATAAATGTGTGACAAGTATTCGCTGAGTTTTGTTTCAGTTTATAGACGTGCTCAAGAAAAAAAAGTTCACCGCGACGGAGAGGCAGAACGCACACACTGTTTATTTTCTTTATTTTACAAAAGCACAATGTTTTGATTTGATTGGAAGTGGACACATACAAAAGTAGAAATACCACAGATTCTTTTTTTATATTTATTTTTTCTGTATGACCATAAATGACGGAGAAATTTAAGTTTATAGTGCTACAATGTGGAGAAAATCCAGCAAAACGCGCCGGCGCGTTTGTCGACCTCAGAGGGTTAAAGAGACTGTTCCTCCGCTTCGGTTTTGGGTCTTATCTTTCCACATCACACAGGCACTTCTGTCCATACAAACTCCGTTGTTCTGCGCTCTAGCCAGAGAATACTCCCGTTGCAGGAACACTTTAGTAGGCCAAGAGGAAGCAAAAATTAGGTTGGGTTCCTTCAACTGTCCATCCTATTAAAATGGCTACAGGCTAATATAATTGTATATTAGATAATTGTAAAAAAAAAAAAAAAAGTATTGTATAAAGAGTATTGTATTTCACCAGATTGTATAGTGTTGAACATATTCAAGCGCGAATGAGAACTGTTTCGAGGGGGATGCCAGGTGTGCAAAACAAACAAACAAACAAAAAAAACCTGAATATTCGAATGTCAAAGCAGGGGGCGGGGCGGGGCGGGGCGGGGCAGCGGCAGCTCAGCAAATCATAGCCTATTTTGTGAATTGTTCATTCCCGGTTGGCACACATTTTGCCGCCCTTACAAAAGTGCCGCTCTAGGCAATTTCCTAGTTCGCCTATATGGACGTGCCGGCCCTGTTGAAGGCATAGTACCAGTTGAGCTGGCAGAGTGCTTTTTGGTACTTATTTCAAAGAAGATCTTGTCTCTTGATCGGCTCAATGAACTCATCCATAATTTTCCGTACAAGTGGGGTGATAAGACAAATCGACCTCACACGATGCCACAGACATTTGCAAGCAGAAAATCAGTTGGTGGCAATGCGCATGAAAATTGGTGTATGTTAAGATTGCTGCAATTTATTATTGGGCATTTGGTGCCTGCAGATGAACCTGTGTGGCTTATGATTTTAGACTTGAAGGATATTGTGGAACTGGTTGTGTCTTCAGTTCATACAGATGAGATCATTGCATATTTGGAATGCAAGATCTCTGAACACCGTCAGAAATATCAGGAGCTTTTCCCACGTAAACAACTGCTTCCAAAGCATCACTTTTTGGAGCACTATCCAGAAATGATTCGCTGCTTTGGTCCTTTAGTTTTTCTTTGGACATTGCGTTTTGAAGCTAAGCATAGCTACTTCAAACAAGTAGCTAGGCACACAAATTGCTTCAAGAACATAACACTAACTTTGGCAAGAAAACACCAAATGATGGTTGGATATAACCTCCACATACCCAGCCCTGAAAAGACCACCTTACAGGTCACACGTGTCTCTACCATCACGGTTGAGGTCATGAAAGAGGATGTCGTTCGTTGCCTTAATTCTAGATATCCTGGTATCACCACTGTCAATGTTGCTCAGAATGTTTCTCACGATGGCATTATGTATCGAAATGGCATAATAATTGCCCATGGGTCTCTTGGAGGACTTCCAGAATTTGCAGAAATTGCTCAAATTTGTATAATCGAAGACAACCTTGCTTTCATTGCCAAAAAAATGTGTTCATGGTATCGAGAGCACTTCAGGGCTTTTGAATTGGTACCAACTCTTGAAATTTGCTTAATGACTCACAAAGAGTTGAAAGACCCTAACCTTCTTGCAGATTATAAGGTTGGCGGTGTCCGAATGATTACCCTAAACCGACACATACTAATAGATGAGGTGTAATAACCAGCCACTGAAGTCCTGTGTGAATGTCTATTTCATTTTATAGTAAACATCTGTTTAATGTCAATAGTTTGGATATGTCTTCAGGTATTGTATTCGTATACTCATCCCCTCTCGCTCTCTTTCAGAAAAGTTTGACAGGATGGGTACCCCACACTGTAAAAAATTAAATCTTTAAATAAACGGCAAATGACTGTCAGCTACGGTTGCCAAACAAAAAACGTAAAAATAAAGTAAAATATCCTAATTTAAATTAAGCGCAACAAACTTTTACAGAACACACACATATCATCAGTGTTTCTGTGCTCATGCTGGACTGAAACACAGTCACTGTCTGTTAAATAAAGCAACACACACATTTCATCAGTGTTTCTGTGCTCATCCTGGACTGAAACACAATCGCTGTATCACGTGTTTGGGCATTCAGCACGCTGAAGCAGCCTATGTTCTCACTGCGGAAATATGACATTCTTGGTGTTGAGATCGAGACTCTCATAGCTCCAAGCAGGCGGGGTCCCCATACCCCTGCCCCGATCTAGTGTCCCTTCTGGACAAATCCAGGAGAGAGCTACTTCGTCGTGTGGGATGGGTGATCTGAGGATTACACTGAGGGCTTCCCCACCCGGTAACCAGTCCCAGTGGGCCCCTCACTCCTCCATAACACTGCAGCCCGTGGAGCTTTCGTCCCTCTGTAGTGGACCGACCAGCCATTTCATTCGGGTCTCCCCCTGACAACAGGATGTCGATCGCTGCATCGGCAGGGGTGCTGGACTCTGGAGATGACGACTCGGCTGCTTTGCCTCCTTCTGGGAGAGTGACGTTGCCTGAGCCAGATCCAGAAATGTCAGCTATGCTGTCCCGGGCTGCAGAGAGGGTTGGGCTCATGTGGAACCCTCCATCGTGTCGCGAGCCCTCGACGTTGGATGATTGGTATCTCGGTGCGGGTCGTGCTGGTCCTCAGCGTGCCGCCCCCACTCGGATTGCTTCATATGAGGCCACTTCAGCTCTGGCTTCACAACCAAGTCACGTGTGACAATCACCCCAGCCTGCCGCCAAACCCTCAGGCCGTGGTCAGACCTTTAGTTTCTCCGGGCAGGAGTGCCCCTAGAACAAGTGTCCAGGCAGGCTGTGGTCACCATGGATGTCTCCACCACCGGTTGGGGGGCCACGTACAATGGGCATGCAGTTGCGGGGATCTGGACGGGCACCCAACTGCATTGGCACATCAACTGCCTCGAGCTGTTAGCAGTACACCTTGCTCTGAGCCGTCTCAGAAAGCGGCTGCTCGGCAAGCATGTACTGGTCCATTTGGACAGCACTGCGACCGTTGCATACATCAACCATCAAGGTGGTCTACGCTCCCGCCGCATGTCTCAACTCGCTCGCCATATGGGACCTCTACGGGGCCTCACAGGTAGACCTGTTTGCCTCTCCGGACTCGTCCCATTGCCTTTTGTTCTACTCCCTACATAGGCCGGAGCCACCTCAGTGACATTCCAGATGTTGTACTGCCTGGAAATATCCAGTCCATATGTGTAACTGTTGAAAAGAGATGGTATTCATCCCTCCTGGGATGGTGCTGCTCTTCTCTCTAGTAATATGGCTCATAGTCTTAGAGCTCAAACATGACAATCTGGGGCTCAGGTCAGGAAGCAGACAGACTGGCTAAACCGATCGTCTGCTAGCGGCCTCGCGTCACCCAGGTCAGATAAATCCCATCACATAGAGCCTCTTTCACCTAGATATCATCATATAGAAACTGTGTCTGTTCCCTGAATTTGGACATACAAAAAACGTCAGGTTAAAAATTTAATTGATGTTCAACAAATAAAAAACAGCTATAATACAAATGATAAAGCTTGGGTTGCTGAATATTCGATCCCTTACTTCAAATTCGCTCATAGTTAATGATATGATTTCAGATAATAACCTAGATGTGCTGTGTTTGACAGAAACCTGGCTAAAACCAGACGATTACATTACTTTAACCCTCTGGGGTCGGCGATCGCGCCGGCGATACCAGCTCACTTTTTTTCTTATCAGTGCAAAAGAGACTCAAAATACTCTGTTGATTTTGATCTTACATATAAGTGTTACACATCATTCAAAACTGTTACATGTCTTCTTTTATTTGTGTACACTCATAATAAAGACAAAATGTTGTATTTTTCGTAAAATAAAGAAAATAAACATGATGCGCGTTCTGCCGTCTCTCTCAATGTGAAGTTCATTCTGAAACGCGACAGAAAATGACCTGTAACTCAGCGAATGTTTGTCACACAGACTTGAAACATATGTCTTTACAACGCTTGGAGTCTCTATTTTTAAATGATGTAAATGATATTTTAGTCAGTTTGAAAGCAAAACCCGCCAAACATTAGGCTTTATGTTTTTACTCCAAATGTTTCCATTCGTTATGATGTTATGAAATGAGATTGAAGTAACATGATAATCAATATATTTTTCTCTAGTGTGGTGTTACTGAAGTGTTCCTTTTTAACGATTTATAGGCCGCCTGTTATAGGCTATTGTTATTATTTTATGCAGCACTGCACGTAGCATATATGCCTACAAGGCACAACAAACCTGGTGTTCATATATATATATATATATATATATATATATATATATATATTTATAAGTGTGTGTGTGCATTTTGTACATTTTAAAAAGCAATTTTAACCAGAAAAATCTAAAATGTATTCCCAAAATCTTGCAGCCCTATAGTTTCTCTGGAAATCAGCATGTTTTTTTTTTGTTTTGTTTTTTTACAGGGACCAGATGCTCCACTGAGGAGTCCTGCTGACTTCAACATTCACATACCTCTCTGTACATGAACATAGTAAAGTGAAAATCAAACACCTTGGAAATCACAGGTATGTACTATGTTTCAGGAATGGCACAAAGGCGTGTGAGTGTTCAAGTCTCTGTCTTTAGATCTGTCTCTGTTCAGTAATGTGCTTTTTTGTCATTTGTTGTGTATCTTTGGATTATGTTGTATTGGAAATAAATCCAAACAATCAAAAAGCCATTCTTTTTTAAATCTCCTCATCCTTTATGCAAGGCTCCTCATAATGATAGGGCCTGATAGCACCTGATAGGGCCATTATGGGAGGGTCTTTGTCTTTCTCAGGTGTGAAACACTCAATATTAATGGATGGTTAATGCCTCCCCGCATAAAGCTTTCTTACACAAAACATGTCTTACAAATTTTAAATCAATATATTGTCTTATCTGAATGAGCAGTCAGGATGATTTTCACATAGTTTTAGAGCAAATATTGATTATAAGAAATAATAAGTATGGGTTTTATGACCTTATTTCAGTGACATTTGTTTTTTGTTTTTTTCACAAACCACGCATAAACGTCATTATCTTAAAACTACAAACTTTTACATACATGCTGCTGACATATTACTGAAGCAGAGTTTGTGCTGAATACAGTGTAATCAGACTTTAGCCATGAAAATGTCACAAGTAACAGAAATAAGCACAAATGTCAGAGCATGTCAGAACACCTCCAGGCCCAGAAAACACCTCAGACCCCAGAGGGTTAAATGAGTCCACCCCGCAAGATTACTGTTATAAACATGAGCCTCGTCTGAAAGGCAAAGGGGGAGGTGTTGCTGTAATTTATAGTAATAATTTCAAAACCACTAAGAAATCTATACTTCTTTTGAAGTGTTGGTGCTTAACCCCCTGGGGTTGGCTATCGCGCCGGCGCGATAGGCTCGTTTTTTTCCCTATCAGTGAAAAAAAAAAAAAAATTTTTTTTTACTTTTTATCTTATATGCTTGTGTTATACATCAATCGATCCTGTTAAGTGTGTATTATTTTTGTGTATACTCACAATAAAAACAAAGTGTTGTGCTTTTCGCCAAATAAAGAAAAATAAACATGATGCGAGTTCTGCCTCCTCTCTGTCAGTGAACTCCATTCTGAAACGCGTCCGAAAATGATCTGTAACTCAGCGAATACTTCTCACACAGACACGTGAGATATGTCTTTATGAAGCTGGCATTCTCTTCTTTTAAGTGAAGTAATTAATATAAAAAACAAATGTTTTCAACTCATGTAATCCGTTTGAAAGCAAGGAGAGGTGCCGTTTTTTTCCTTCTCCCTCATTATCTCTAATAAGCTGAGGCCGCCCCGCCCCCGGCACTATTCACATGGTAAATAGTTTAGGTGATCTGCTTCGCACCCGCCCCCCGATCAATGCCTAACATAACTAAAGGTCTAATATTTTAGATGAAATGTAGCCTAATTTGTGTTTACATCATAATAATATAAAAGTAGCCTATACCTATTCTTGTGTGAAATGACAAAAAACGTTGTCTTTTTTTATCCATGGCCATTAGTGATTGATAATGATAATACAAGTTATTTTATTGTGTTATCAGCATGCTCACGTGTTTTTTTTTTTTGTTTTTTTTTTTTGATACAGTACTACACAACACAGCACAAAACCATGAAGTGGTACAGAAAGATCTTTCTACACTTCTTGGACATTGCTTCCACCAACTCTTTCATTGTGCACAAAGAGCTACATGGTAACTTGTCCCATAAAGAGTTTATGGAGCATCTTATAACAGAGCTCTGTGGTGTGTCACAGAAAACGGCACCAAAACGGACCAATAGTGACCATGTACCAGTTCCAGGAGCTGAGCTGGCATCAGATGACAGGGATGTTGCCACAGTTGGTCGCCGCAATTGTGTGCATTGCACAGCAGTGTGTGGTAAAAGACAATTAACACCATGGAAATGCCAGGCATGCAATGTTCACTTATGTCTTCAGTTAAACAGGAACTGTTTTCAGGAGTGGCATAAAGATGTGTGTTCAGATGTGTGTGCTCTGCTGAACACTTTCAACTAACCACCAGCCTTCAGAAATCATTCTGATATGATGACTATTTTTTTAAATCAATGTTGGAAACTGTTGTGCTGCTTAATATATATATTTTTATAACCTGTGATAGTTTTTTCAGGATTCTTTATTTTGCTCACATTTGATTTGCTTAGAGCCCGCATCAACGGGGCATGAGCATTTACTGTGAGATACCTGCCTTTACTTTTGTTTATCGTTTATCATTGCTTTGTTTATAGCAGACTGATTATTTTTTATTTTGCTCACATTTGATTTGCTTAGAGCAAATTTAGAACATTTAGTTCCTCCACATAGAGGAATTACAATAAAATTTGCTTCATTTTCATTTTCAGTAGCGGCTCTACTGGAATGTAGCAAATTTATGTTGTAATGTGCCATTGATAATTAAACAAAACGCTTGACTTTAAATAATAATAATAATTCGTTACATTTATATAGCGCTTTTTCTGAGACCTCAAAGCGCTTTACATAGAAGAGGGAATCCCCTCAACCACCACCAATGTGCAGCATCCACTTGGATGATGCGACGGCAGCCATATTGCGCCAGAACGCCCACCACACACCAGCTTACTGGTGGAGAGGAGACAGTGATGAAGCCAATCAGTATATAAACAGAAGGTACAGCTTCCTGTTGTCGAATGCGCATGCGTCGCGTCTGAACGCGTTGTTGTCTTTGGAGCTCTATCGATTTGATTTATAATTCTTGATTTTACTCTTTAAACTTACTTACAACAAACATTTTCTACTTTTCCTCACTGAGAAGCACTACTGCTCAAACCTCATAGTTACAACGCGGACTGTTGAGCAGACGTGTCTCAAGCCTGTTAGTGATTCTACGCTGGATACTCTTATAGGTTACTCCCGGGGATCACGGCTGAACGCGTCTTCTCAACACTCACTTACAAACATTTTTCACCTATCGTGCGTCTACTCTACACCCGTACCACTTAAAAGACGGATTATATCTAAGACGCTTGTCAGAAATTAGTATTAATTGATAGCATCACTGGTAGTGTCGTTGCTAACTTACTGTCCATCTGTTAAAATGGCGAATATATCAGATGCAAGTAGTCTACCTTTTGGTGCAGGTGAGGACACATTTGAGCTGCACGCGGTACAGTCTGAGCTGGAAGTTGTTGAGAAACAGATCCACGACCTTTTAGTGAGACAGGCCGAGCTGAGAGACCGGCGTTTAGCTCTTGAAACATCACGCGCTGATGCTCACAAATCAGAGATTAATGTTACTAACCGGCTGACTCCGACCTCGTCTACTCCGTGCGTTACTCGGCATCGGTTCCGAGCGCCAAGGTCGCGATCAGCCATGGTCTCGTTCACTCCGGCTCCAACACGCCACCACGAAGCCTGGATATTTCCGCAGCGGAAGACGCGAGTCAGGTCTAGACCAAGACCCTCTCCGACCCTCCCGGTTTTCGAGTTATCCACACAAAACCGCTTCTCCGCTCTTCGCGAAACAGAACGCGATGCTGTGATCATCGGTGATTCCATTGTTCGGCACGTCCATGCTACATCAGGTAAAAATAAGGTGCACAGTCACTGCTTTCCTGGTGCTCGTGTTTCTGAAATCGCTGCTCGCGTTCCCGAGATTCTGAACGATAACGAGCGCGTCGGAACTTTGGTATTGCACGCGTATTATATACCAGTATTTTGTAAATAATTGGAATCTGTTTTGGGAGCGTCCTAGGCTATACCGTGCTGATGGCTTACACCCAAACAGATTCGGATCGGATCTTCTGTCAGATAACATCTCCAAAATGTTAAATACCTTTTGACTAGTAACCAAAAGTCCAAATCATAGTCTCTGCTGCACCAAATTAACTGATATAAATACTAGTGTAGAACATTGCATAGAAACTGTGTCTATTCCTCGTTTAGTGCGATCAAATAATAAATCTACTGCAGGATCTAGGAAAAATCTAATTGTTATTAAAACAGAAAATGTTGCTATTAGTAAACAAAAACAATTTCTAAAGCTAGGTCTTCTAAACATTAGATCACTCACACCTAAGGCAGTTATTGTAAATGAAATAGTCACAGATAATAGCATAGATGTACTTTGCCTTACTGAAACCTGGCTTAAACCAAATGATTATTTCGGTCTAAATGAGTCTACTCCAGCAGGATACTCCTATAAGCACGAGCCCCGTCTGATTGGTCGTGGCGGCGGTATTGCAACTATCTATAGAGATATTCTCAATGTTACTCAGAAAACGGGTTATAAGTTTATTTCATTTGAAGTACTTGTACTAAATGTTACGCTCTTAGATGATAGAAAAACATCCCTATTATCTTTAGCCTTGGCTACCGTATATAGACCACCAGGGCCTTACGCTGATTTCCTAAAAGAATTTGCAAATTTTCTCTCAGATCTATTGGTCAATGTCGATAAAATATTAATTGTTGGAGATTTTAACATACACGTAGATAATCAAAATGATACGTTAGGGGCTGCGTTTATAGACTTATTAAACTCCTTTGGGGTTAAGCAAAACGTTACCGGACCGACTCATCGTTTTAATCATACACTCGATTTAATTATATCACATGGAACCGATCCAACCGATATAGATATCATTCCGCAAAGTGATGATGTAACTGACCATTACATGGTAACTTGCATATTACGTACCCCGGTAATATATCATGCTGCGCCGCGTTATCGATTAGGCAGAACAATCCTTCCATCCACCATAGATAATTTTTCAAATTGCTTATCGGATCTGTCTCAGCTGCTGCCTGAACCTAAACAAACAGATGAACTAGACGAACTAACCAGCACTATGAGCACCGTTCTCTCTGGAAAATGGGATATTGTTGCACCTATGAGACTAAAAAAGGTCAGAGAGAAAATTAAAGCACCATGGTACAACAATACTACTCGTGTTCTAAAGAGAGAAACCCGTAATTTAGAGCGTAAATGGAAACAAACTAATTTAGAGGTTTTTAGAATCGCTTGGAAAGACAGTACGTCACGCTATAAAAAGGCCCTAAAAGCGGCCAGGGCTGAGCATCTCCGCAAACTAATAGAAAATAACCAAAACAATCCTAGGTTCTTATTTAACACCGTGGCTAGACTAACAAATAAACAAGCGTCACCTGAACAAAATATTCCGTTACAGTTTAGTAGTAATGATTTCATGAATTTTTTCACTGAGAAAATAGAAAACATCAGATCCACAATTGTAAACGTTCAATCTTCAATCGCGCCTTATAATTCAGCCTCGATTATCACCCCGCAAGAACAATTACAGTGCTTTACAACTATAGAACAAAAAGAGTTAAATAAATTTATCATTTCCTCTAAAACAACAACATGTTTATTAGATCCCATACCAACTAAACTATTGAAAGAAGTGTTACCTATAGTGGAAGAGCCTCTCCTCAATATTATTAACTCGTCTTTATCTTTAGGTCATGTTCCAAGAACATTTAAATTGGCAGTTATAAAACCACTAATTAAGAAACCACAATTAGACCCAAATAACCTAGCAAATTATAGACCCATTTCAAATCTTCCTTTTATGTCCAAAATATTAGAAAAAGTTGTGTCTGCCCAACTGGGCTCTTTCTTGCAAGAAAATGACACCTATGAAAAGTTTCAGTCTGGGTTCAGGCCGCATCATAGCACTGAAACTGCGCTCGTTAAAATCACAAATGATTTACTCTTAGCTTCTGACCAAGGCTGTATCTCAATACTAGTTTTACTTGATCTTAGTGCTGCGTTCGATACTATAGATCACACAATACTCTTAGATCGGCTACAAAACTATACCGGTGTTCAAGGACAAGCATTAAGCTGGTTCAGATCATACCTATCTGACCGCTACCATTTTGTCTATTTAAACGGAGAAAAATCGATCATAACTCCAGTAAACTATGGAGTGCCGCAAGGATCTGTGTTAGGCCCTCTATTATTCTCAATATATATGCTGCCACTTGGAAATATTATAAGGAAACATGGAATTAGTTTCCATTGTTATGCTGATGACACTCAACTATATATTTCATCACGGCCGGATGAAAACGCTAAATTATCCAAATTGACAGAGTGTGTTAAAGATATAAAAGATTGGATGACGCACAATTTTCTTTTATTAAATCCAGATAAGACAGAGGTAATACTTATCGGTTCAAAAAACCGCCCACAAAACCTCCTTCAATACAACTTTAACATAGTAGGGTGTCCTGTTACTTTATCCTCTACAGTAAAAGACCTGGGTGTTATATTAGATTGTAACTTGTCTTTTGAAAATCATATTTCATATGTTACAAAAACAGCCTTTTTTCACCTTAGAAATATTGCTAAATTACGTAACATGCTATCTGTTTCTGATGCAGAAAAGCTAGTTCATGCATTCATGACCTCGAGACTAGATTACTGTAATGCTTTATTAGCTGGTTGTCCTGCATCCTCAATAAACAAGCTACAGTTAGTCCAAAATGCCGCCGCTAGAGTTCTTACTAGATCAAGAAAGTTTGACCATATAACACCAATTTTATCATCACTACATTGGTTACCTATAAAGTTCCGTATTAATTACAAGGTATTGCTACTGACTTATAAAGCCCTAAACGGCTTAGCTCCAGTTTATTTAACGGATCTTCTATCGCCCTATAATCCATCGCGCTCTTTAAGATCACTAAATTCGAGGCTTCTGGTCATACCTAGGATATCCAGATCCACCAAAGGAGGGAGAGCATTTTCACATTTAGCACCAAAACTCTGGAATAGCCTTCCTGATACTGTTCGTTGCTCAGATTCGCTCTCCCAGTTTAAAACTAGATTAAAGACGCATCTCTTCAGCCAGGCATTCATATAATATTTTAATCTTACAGTTAAATCCGGTCTCTACTTCATAAACGCCAGAGGAGAACTGGCCCCCGACTGAGCCTGGGTTCTCCCAAGGTTTTTTTTTCTCCATTAGGTCACCTAATGGAGTTTTTCGGTTCCTTGCCACTGTTGCCTTTGGCTTGCTCAGTTGGGGATACTTAATTTGATTAATCGATTCAACAGTGCTATTGATCTGCATTACCAAACATGGATGTTTTACACCAGAAACATACACTGATGTACTATTTTATTTAATACTGTGAAGCTGCTTTGATACAATCTGTATTGTGAAAAGCGCTATATAAATAAAGTTGACTTGACTTGACTTGACTATATGGGGATGATTAGGAGGCCATGATGGACAGGGGCCACTGGGCAAATTTGGCCAGGATGCCGGGGTTACACCCCTACTCTTTTTCGAAGGACATCCTGGGATTTTTAATGACCACAGAGAGTCAGGACCCTCGGTTTAACGTCTCATCCGAAGGACGGTGCTTTTTTGGCAGTATAGTGTCCCCGTCACTATACTGGGGCATTAGGACCCACACAGACCACAGGGTGAGCACCCCCTGCTGGCCTCACTAACACCTCTTCCAGCAGCAACCTGGTTTTTCTCAGGAGGTCTCCCATCCAGGTACTAACCAGGCTCAGCCCTGCTTAGCTTCAGTGGGCAACCAGTCTTTGACTACAGGGTGATATGGCTGCTGGATAAAATAAATAAACTCGTGAATAAATGGTTACCCATTTACGCATCAAGAACGGTAAAACAAACGCCATTGGCCAACAGCATGTAGGCTTCAATGAGATTCGATCTCGGATCGCTTGAAGCTCCGTGAGGCTCATGTTGTTGCGTTGACCACAGAGCTACCGTCTGAATGCTGTTAAGATAACGTCTTTTATGCTCTTGCAAAGCCTCATTGATGTAGCCTAATGTTTCTATTGCAATGTTTTATGATGAAATGTTTTCGTTATTTATTAAATTTAATGTCAGTAATTTCAGTATTGTGATTATGAATTCGTTTAACTACAATGTTTCACATGAATTCATCTGCTACCAGCTTTCAGTCGCTCTGAATGAGCCGAGGCGCGGCGGCAGATTACACAATAGAGAGAATACACTGACACTTTTCAAAGTCTGCGATTGTAGCGCCTCTTAGCGTTAAAAGGCAGCAAATACACACCCGCAATTTAGCGCCCCGCGGCGGTATTATTACGTAATATATTCTGGCTGAGTACCAACTGTATTGGGCCTTTTTTGGTAGCACATGGTCTATTATATTATCTGGAGCTATATTAAAATATCCACCCATAAAGAAAAGAGGAGAAGGATATTTAAGCAGCCAATAGTCAAATTTCCTTAAGACCCATGAGAAAACCATGCATCACTTCCACATTGTGATTTCCAAAAGGAACAGTCATTCACAGAAGAGAGAAAAAACAAAAATAATCCCTATCCCAAAAACATCTTTACACTTTACAGAATCTATCATTCCCCTGGCATTTAGAGAGATAGCAGAAACAAATATAGTTTAATAAACAAGAAAAGGAACAAATTTAACAAGTCTACAAAGGCACAAAGAGTAGCGTAACCTAAGATCCGTAGCTAAGCTGAACACAGTATATAACAGCAAATCGTCAAAACAGTTTTGGATTGATTAAAATAAAGTGACATAAAATAGAACCATTGTATAATAAAGTGTTATGCATCATACCACAGCAATGCACTAGAAACTTGACTGTAAAGGGGCGCTTGAATGCATTCAGGGTTAGGGAAGCAGACTCACCAGATGGATGAGGTTAACAGAAGTTTATATACAACAATGAGCGGAGACAGAATGTAGGTGAGGGATATGAACAATGATACTTTGGAGAGCGGTGTGCAGGCGATGAGTGGAATGGTTCTTCTTACATGTATGAAGATGCTGGAGTATAGTCGTTCGAGAATCAAGGTTAGTGATCACTGGGCAAGTAGTCATCTTCGAATGAACGACACCAGAGGTGAAGAGTGTGTCTTTATAGTGGTGGTGATGATAGTGATGATGAGGTGCAGGTGTGTGTGATCAGGAATGACGTGCAGGTGGGAACTGAGGTGAGTGATGGGAAGTGTAGTTCTTTCTCATCATCTTTCAGTAGACGTAGGCAGCTGAATCTCAACACCATTGATATAAGCACAAGCACCAACCTAGTATGCAGCTTTTCCTGCTGCTCGGGCTTCTTCTACTTTAGGCCATTTATTTAAATTTATTTCTTCTTTCTATTTCCAGCGGAGTACGATCTTCCATAAACCACATCCCATTTTCCTTCAAAAAAGGAGAGGATTTCACTGCTTTCCATACTGCTTCCCTGACTATGCGTGAGACAAACTGTTTTATGACAGCTCGTGTGACAGGTTTGCTACTCACATGATCTTGTTTTTTTTCTGGGAACGGTCTATGGCGAAGGAGAATTTGCCCTTTCCTTCGGGATATGTATATTCACATATGCGGATGACTTCGTCCCTGATGTTCTCCTTCTCTTTTTCATCACACCCCTCGCAACTGAAGTTTCCACCATCTCGACTGGCTCTCCAGGTCTGAGAGACGGGCTTCACAGTTCTCTATTCGCCGCTCCCAGGGTCGTAACTTAGACGTAACTTAGACGCAAGGTGGTCCACTTGCACATCTTTAACTTCAGCGGAGACAAAGTCCTTCGTCTTTTTCAGACCCTCTATTTTCAAAGCATTAGTAATCACCAACTTATCCAGAGAATTAGAGCGCTCGTTGATCAGGGATGAAATTGACGATAACATCCAACCATGTCATCCAAAGATTCCGTCTTCCTTTTCTTAGAGGCAGGCTTAATCAGAGTGTCAGGGAGAGCAGCTAAACAAAAATCCAGAGCTTTGTCAACTCCCTGGATAGGAGCAGCAGGCACTACGTAGTCATGCACTTCCATAGACAAGTCTTTCAAATCCTTTGTCCGTTCGTTAAGTTTTTCAGCGCTTTTTGGCATTTTGATGAAACATCTAAATTCTAGGTAAGTGTAGAAGGAAAAACTGTTGTAACTAACTGAAAATACACGGTTTGAATGAAATCTTGGACGGTCTCCAGAAACTAGGATTATGGTGCACTTTTTCTTAGCATCCGTATCCATGGTGACTTTCCGATTTGTCGCTCTGTTGAGAATGTCTTGTGTGTAAACCATGAACTTACTCCCAGACGTGGTTTTGGAACCAGGAGACCTTCAGTAGGCAACGTTTGGGTTAAGGTTTTTTTTTTTTATTCAGAGTGTTTTTATTGAACATCTTATCAAACATAAGACACACTTTACAATACATTTTCTTTTTATGTTAACCAAACCACCCAAGAACAATTCCCACCTGTTGCACCAATATACATATTAATTTGAAAAAACAAAACAATCATTAACATGTTTTAGAGAAGAAAGCACAAGTACGTACAGTATATTACTCCTCTGAAATTGAGATTAGAGAGGGATCCACCTTCCTAATTTGGTCCAGAACCGGTTGCCAGATATCAAAAAATTTACAGCCTGCTGTAGCATACCTTATTTTTTCCATGGTCAGATTGTATAAAAGATCATTGAGCCACATTTTAAAAGTTGGAGGGGACTTGTCTTTCCACTTAAGCAGTATCTGCCGTCGAGGTAAAAGAGTAGTAAATGCTATGAGGCTTTTGTTGTTTTGATTTAAGTGAAAATGCTGCGGTACAAATGCCGAATACATAGATCATGGCATCAGGCTCTATGACTGTCCCCAATGTGTCAGAAATAAATTTAAATATAGACTTCCAGAAATCTTTTAAGTTTTGGACAGAGCCAAAACATGTGAGACAGAGTGCCTGGTTCGACTTCACATCTATCACAGTGAGTATCTATGTGTCACAGGCCGGGGCGGCACTCAAATGACCGGCCGTCACCCCTGTCTTACACCCCACCGTGAGGAGCTGAACCGCAGGACACAGCAGGCAAGACAACAAAAGGGCAAGTATAAAAATCCTTTTATTTACTTTAAAACATCTCTTTAAAACAATTACTGTAGTGGCTTCAACAGGATTCAAATGGAGGAAGAAGTATATAGCTTCGCCGCTTCAGCGTATTCTTCACTGCTTTAGCAGGCTCTTCACTGGACTCAGACAGAGAATGGAGAATACATATAACTCACAGCTTTAGCAGGCTCTTCACTAGCCGCAGACCGAGAATGGAGGGTACGTATAACTCACAGCTAGAGATGTTCCGATACCATTTTTTCCCTCCCGATACCGATTCCGATACTCGTGCTAAGGGTATCGGCCGATACCGAGTACCGATACCAGTGTGTAAAAAAAAAAGAGAAAGATCATACTACCTGCATGACTTTGATATGATTATCATTCTGGTAAGGCCTGGCTCAGGTTAAACCCTTTGTAAAACATGAATGAATACTGCAAATGGATAAATTTATTTTTAAATAGAACAGTATAAAACAGTAGTGCAACAGCAACTTAAATAAATATAGGAATAATTATAAAAAAAATTTTAAAGTGCAGCCACAATATTTTAAAATAAAAGGCATTTAAATTTTTAAATAGAACAGTATAAAACAGTAGTGCAACAGTAACTTTAAAGATTCCTTTAAAAAAAAAACTTAAAGTGCAGCCATTATGCACTAAAATAAAAAGGCATTTAAATCTTTAAATAGTGCAGTATTTAACAATAGTGCAACACCAACCTATAAAGTAAACATAAAAAAAAATACAAATCAAAAGAGCAGCAGCTGCACAGTAAACAAAAAAAATATTTTAAAACAAGTAGGCTACACATTGCAGTAGCATTTTAGCAATTTAGTATTGCTCATAATTTCAAGAGCAAAGGCAGATTCTTCTTCAAGAAGATGAGCATTTCTGCCCTCTCTCCTCCTAGCCTGTTCCTTCTTGCATCAACAATGTTGGACGCTGCACTGAACGCTGCACTGTCTCTCACTGTCAACACTGGTACAAGGAGCACAGAGAAACTTTGCAGCAGTGGCAGCCAGGGTGGGAAACCGAATTTGGTTGACTCCCCAGTACTGGAATGGGCTGTCTGAGCGTGGTAGTGTTTGCTCTGTCAGATATGTCTGTATTTGATTTTGAACTTGTGTGCTTGTGCTACTTGCCCCACGTTCCTCATCATGCTCCTGCAGGATTTCCTCAAACAGGCCTTTCAAGCTGCTCTTTCTGCTGCTGCTGCTTTCTGCTGCTGCTGCGGCTGTGCTTCCATACGTGGGGCTTTATGGGGGTTCTCTTACGAGAGTTCTCTCGTACTGCGTTTGAATAAACGCTGCGGGAAAAGTCTCTTTTCACGAAATACTGAAGCAAAATTATCCTTAATTTTCATATTTGTAAAACGCATTGCAGCAGTGCACAGCCATGGCGAGACGGCTCGCTCACTCATTGGCTGTTCTGCGGCAACTGCATGAGCCTATCGAGCGAGGGCTGATGCAACATCAGACCAATGAGAGCGCTTCGCGCGCTCCTCGTCACATCCCGCCGAAACGGGTGTGGCCATCCCCTATAAAAGGAGCTCGAGTAGGCTGATTCAACTGTTTTTCATCTCTTCAGCGAAGCTCACGCATCGCTGGATCACGAAGAAGCAAGCGTCGTCGAGGCAAGCTTTTCAGCGGGACGAGCCCTTGAAGCCGCTGGCCTTCGCCGCCTCTACTGCCGTACCTGCTGCGCTTTCCGGCGCTTCATATCCTTTTACCTGCTCTGTTCTGTGTGTGTGTGTGCAGTGTTCCCTGAACACTCACCCCTAAAAGAGCCGCGTCTTTATCAAGATGCCATCCTGTGGCTCGTGCCGAGCCCCGCTCACCGAGGGAGACCGCCACGTTATTTGCGTCTCCTGTCTGGGCGAAGATCACGCAGCGCTCGCGCTCGCTGACGGCGGCTGCCCTCACTGCGAGCTTTTGCCGATGGTGACTCTGCGGACTCGCCTGGCACATTTCTCCGAGCCTGCGCCCCCCGCCGCGGTGCCGCGCCGCAAGAAGCGCCGCTCGCAGCGGGCCCCGGAACCCTCTTCCCGACAAAGCTCGCCGGCTCGTCCGCCAGCTTCGCCGGCTTCCCCCGAAGCACTTCCCGATGCTCAGCGCCCGCAGTCTGCCGCCGCTTCATCTGAGGAAGTTGTTTCTGAAGTCGAGTCGGTCGAAAAGGATTCCTGCTCTCTGCTAGCTTCAGGCAGTGAGGACTGGGCGAGCTCTGCGGACCTCACGCCTCCTGCCCGAAAGCCGTCGGCTAGAGCTAGCATCGAGAGGGAGCTCATGCGAGTACTCGCGTTGGCCGCGGCGAGCCTCGGCCTCGAGTGGTCTGCACCGGAACTCCCCTCGCGCACCCGGCTTGATGGTAGCTTCCTCCCTGGTGAGCGCACTTCTCCTGTGTCTAAGCCCGCTCCGTTTCTTCCTGAGCTTCATGAAGAAGTGGCGAAGGCCTGGAACGCTCCCTTTTCTGCACGAACACGTTCGTCTGTATCCCCAGCATTTTCCTCCCTGGATAATGCTCAGGACCGAGGCTACCTCACTCTGCCGCCGGTGGAACAGGCGATAGCAGCCCACCTTTGCCCGCCCTCTGCTGGACGGCGGACTAAGCCAATGCTGCCGTCAAAAGCCTGCCGCATGACGTCGTCGCTGCTCGCGCGGATCTTCTCCGCCGCTGGGCAGGCGGCATCGGCCCTGCACACCATGGCCACACTTCAGGTTTTCCAAGGCGATCTCCTCCGCAAACTGGACGAGATGGGACCTGAAGCTATCTGCATCGCGGACCTGAGAAGCGCGTCGGATCTCTCCCTCCGCGCTACCAAGGCTGCAGCACAAGCCATGGGACGCTGTATGGCTTCCGCTACCGTAGCCGAGAGGCATTTGTGGCTGACGCTCACGGAGATGGCTGATGCAGAGCGCAACGCGTTCCTCGACGCCCCGCTATCCTCCGCTGGCCTCTTTGGATCTTCTCTCTCCGAGTTCGTGGAGAGATTTTCCGAAGCCCAGAAAGCGTCACAGGCATTCAAGCACTTCCTGCCGAAGCGCTCCAGTTCCGCAGCGGGCCGTGAGAAGCAGGCCCCTCGGAGCTCACAGCCTCAGCCCCCGGCCGCCCCCTCACAGCGACAGCAGCTCACGCCCTCGCTCTCGCTCTACCAGCCGCCGCCCCACTCACCGCGGGCCGCGACCAAGGGTTGTGTTGAAGCCGGAAGCCCCAAAGAAGTCCTAGCACGCCTAGGAAAGCGCAGGTGTGTAAGCCCCGTTGCGACCGGGCCCTCACCAAAGCGCACCGCTGTCTCAGTCCCAGGAATTGCGACTGCTTCAGCGTTCTCAGCAGAGCACAAGCCCGCACAGCTGCCCGCTTGCCTGCACACAAAAGCCGTTTTTACGGCTACCCAGATAAATCCCGAAAAGAGTGTATTTTCTGGTGTCCCGGCCAAGGCCGATGGTGCTATAAATGTAGTGTTGATGCCCACTTCCCTGTGCCTATCCCTACACACAAGCACAGCCCTGCACACAGGGCCCGTACTCATAAGATCGACGCAGTTCGATCGCGCCACAAACATAGTCAAAGTGCCCACTTCCCAGTGCCCACAAACGCTATGTCTGGCAAGCCACAGGCTCCCTGTAAAAACGGGACCTGTGAGCGCCCGCTCTGTTCAAGCAGACAACGCGGCCAAAGCAGTAAACGTGCCCGGTCCCCGCCCACGTTCACTTGTAGGCTGCATGAGTCCCATGAGACCTTCTCAGACCTCCCTCGTTCAGATAAACACTGTAGCGGGGTCGAGGATGAGCGTGTTGCCCGCTGTATTACGCGCGCTCCCCGCCTCAAATGTCACAGGCGTAACGCCTATGCTAGCGCGCCCCGAAGCGCCGCCGTCGCACAGCGAACAGAGCGCGCTTCGCATCCAACCCCTAGCCGGCCATGCAGACGCATGGGCCGCGCTTCCAGGGGTTTCGGACTGGGTGCTAGACATTATAAAGAGAGGCTTCTCGCTACAGTTTTGTCGGCGCCCTCCACGCTTCACAGCGCGCGTCGAAACTACGGTGAATTCAGAAGTAGCACACCTACTTCGCGCCGAAATATCAAAACTGTTGAGCAAAGGGGCGATACAACATGTATCCCAAGCTCAAAGCGAAGGGGGGCTATACAGCAGATACTTCCTAGTCCCCAAAAAGGACGGTGGTATCAGACCCATACTAGATCTAAGACGACTAAACAGAGCTTTAGTGAAACGCAGTTTCAAAATGCTCACGACCAGCAAAATCCTCGCGCACATTCGCCGAGAAGACTGGTTTATGTCGATAGATCTAAAGGACGCGTATTTCCAAATACAGATAGCGTCACGCCACAGGCGATTCTTGAGATTCGCCTTCGAGGGTCGGGCATACCAGTATACAGTCCTGCCATTCGGCTTGTCCCTGGCACCCCGTACATTTACGAAGTGCATGGACGCAGCGCTCGCCCCCCTCAGACTCAGGGGCATGCGAGTGCTGAACTATTTGGACGACTGGCTGATCATAGCTCAATCACGATCTCAGCTCGTGGAGCACAGAACCATGTTACTCGATCACCTCGAGAATCTTGGTATCACGATCAATTGGACGAAGAGCTCCTTGAACCCCAGCCAAACTATTTCGTTTCTGGGCATCGTTCTGGACTCTCGTTCTATGACGGCGCGGCTGTCGCAACAGCGCGCGCTGCGCATACAGCACGCAGCGAGGTCCTTCCGCTGCGGTGCGATTATCCCGCTCAAACGTTTTCAGAGGATGCTGGGCCTCATGGCCTCAGCATCATCAGTTCTCCAGCTGGGCCTGCTTCGCATGCGCCCTCTGCAGTTCTGGTTGAAAGCGCGAGTGCCACGCGGAGTGTGGGCACTCAGCCGATTGCGCCTCAAAGTCGATCAAGACTGCGCAGCAGCCCTGAGACCATGGGCGGCGGGCGATTGGTACCGTTCAGGTGTAAGCCTGGGGACTTCCTCGAGAGTGAAAGTGGTGTCTACGGACGCATCCACCTCGGGATGGGGAGCGCTGCTCGAGGGCAGGCCGTTCTTTGGCCTCTGGTCAGAACGAGAAAAGCTCCATCATATCAACTGCCTGGAAATGCTAGCAGTTCACAACGCGCTGACGCGCTTTTGTCCCCACATCAAGGACCAACACGTCGTAGTCCGCTCGGACAACACGGCCGTGGTGTCCTACATAAATCGCCAAGGCGGTCTCGGTTCCAGTTCCCTTTACAGGCTGGCCGAGCGCCTCCTAATATGGGCTCAGCGCAACCTGAGCTCGCTGAGAGCGGTGCATGTGCCCGGGACACTCAACCTGGGTCCAGACAGGCTGTCCAGGAACAATGTTCCCACGGGCGAATGGTCTCTACACCCACAAACAGTCCGGCTGTTGTGGCAGAGATTCGGCAGAGCGGAGGTGGACCTATTCGCGTCCCCAGAAAACGCTCATTGCCCCGTGTTCTTTTCAAAGAACGACAGCGCGCTGTCCCACAAGTGGCCGCACTGCCCGCTATACGCGTTTCCCCCAGTCTCCCTCCTACCCCAGGTGCTGGAGCGAGTCAGGGAAGTGAAATGCCCAGTACTGCTTATAGCACCGTTCTGGGACAACCAAGCCTGGTTTCCAGTCCTGATGCAGTTAGCAGACTCCGCTCCATGGCCAGTGCCATTGAGGAGAGATCTCCTCTCGCAGGCCAGGGGCTCGATTTGGCACCCACACCCAGAGCTGTGGTCCCTTCATGCGTGGACGTTCAACGGTTACCCGTTAGCCTCACGGATGGAGTGCTGAACACCATCACTCAGGCTAGAGCGCCTTCCACCAGGCGGCTTTATGCCTCGAAGTGGTCGGTTTTCTCCAGCTGGTGTACAGCTCGGGGCCTGTCACCCCTCGATTGTGAGGTGACGGAGGTTCTCTCCTTCCTACAAGAGCTGTTGGATAAGGGCAGATCCCCTTCCACGCTCAAAGTCTATGTGGCGGCTATCGCAGCGTGCTCGACAGCAACGCCAGGCCAGTCACTGGGAAGGAACGATTTAGTCATCCGCTTCCTCAGGGGAGCTAGGAGGCTGAATCCCCCCAGACCTCCCTCAGTCCCGGTGTGGGACCTTTCTACGGTCTTGGCAGCCATGAAAGGCCCCCCCTTTGAGCCTATCCAATCTGTTAGCCTCAAACATCTGTCTTTCAAAACGGTGTTTTTGATGGCCCTCGCTTCGGTGAAGCGCATAGGCGATCTGCACGCGCTCTCTGTGAGTCCAACGTGCTTGGAGTTTGGGCCCAATGACTCCAAAGTCATACTCAAACCTAAGCACGGCTACGTGCCGAAATCCCTCAACACTCCGTTTAGGGCTCAGGTTATTTCCCTGTCTGCCCTGCCGGGGTCAAACGAGGAAGGGGACTCGAGCTGTCTTTGCCCCGTTAGGGCTTTAAGAGCTTATGTGTCCCGCTCCGCTGCCTTCAGACAGACGGAGCAGCTCTTTGTCTCGTTCAGTGGACGTTCCAAGGGAACGGCTGTTTCGAAACAGAGCCTGTCCAGATGGGTGGTTGACGCCATAACAATGGCTTATACTACCAAGGGCCTTCAGTGCCCGTTGGGCATTAGAGCGCATTCCACGAGAGGCGTTGCCTCATCGTGGGCCTGGTCTAGCGGGATTTCCTTACAGGAAATATGTACGGCGGCGGGCTGGGCCTCGCCGTCTACATTCATAAGGTTCTACAACCTAGAAGTTCCCGCCTTGCAGGCCAGGTTGTTTTCGGTTTAGCCGTATCAGCTGTCTACCACGACACTGATTTCGCAGGCGCACAACGCCACCGAATACTTCACCGCACTTGCAAGCCAAGTATTTTCGGCGTATTCGAGTCAGCTGTCTAAACACGGCACTGATATCGCAGACGCACAGCGCCGCCGAAGTTCTCTGGGCAGAATTGTGTAAGACCCATGTTTTCCCACATTAGCCAGGCTCCCTCCTGCCTATGTGATGTTATATCGCGTCTAGAACGCACCTATTTGGGCGAAAGTGTGTAAGTCCCACATTTCCCACATTAGCCAGGCTCTCCCTGCCTATGTGACGTTGTATCACGCTTAAGGGCGCATCCATTGGGCGAAATTACGTAAGACCCACATCTCCCACATCAGCCAGGTTTTTCCCCCTGCCTATGTGGCGCTGTTTCGCGCCTAAGGGCGCATATATCTGGGCAAATTTGCGTAAGACCCACATTTCCCACATTAGCCAGGCCTTCCCCTGCCTATGTGATGTCATACCGCGTCTTAGGACGCAGCTATCTGAGGGTGGTTGTCCCCCCCCCCCCCCTCCAGACTCTCCGAGTCTACCGGGTGATTATGCACTGTATACCTGGACTAGCTTCCAGTGGTCGGTGTTTTCTCATCCCAGCACGCACGGCGTCTTACAAGTGGTTCCCGCAGCGTTTATTCAAACGCAGTACGAGAGAACTCTCGTAAGAGAACGTACTCGGTTACTAACGTAACCTCGGTTCTCTCTAGAAGAGGGAACGAGTACTGCGTTCCCTGCCGTGCGCGCGGTTCGCTCTGGTTCGCTTCGGCGATGAAAACCAGTTGAATCAGCCTACTCGAGCTCCTTTTATAGGGGATGGCCACACCCGTTTCGGCGGGATGTGACGAGGAGCGCGCGAAGCGCTCTC
This sequence comes from Scardinius erythrophthalmus, assembly GCF_964197995.2. Lineage (NCBI taxonomy): Eukaryota > Metazoa > Chordata > Actinopteri > Cypriniformes > Leuciscidae > Scardinius > Scardinius erythrophthalmus. Next base: position 49,063,065 of record NC_138229.1, on the reverse strand, counting down.
ATTGGTCTGATGTTGCATCAGCCCTCGCTCGATAGGCTCATGCAGTTGCCGCAGAACAGCCAATGAGTGAGCGAGCCGTCTCGCCATGGCTGTGCACTGCTGCAATGCGTTTTACAAATATGAAAATTAAGGATAATTTTGCTTCAGTATTTCGTGAAAAGAGACTTTTCCCGCAGCGTTTATTCAAACGCAGTACTCGTTCCCTCTTCTAGAGAGAACCGAGGTTACGTTAGTAACCGAGTACGTTTTCTGGCACTGTCTCTGCTCCCTCAGGTGTGGTCCTGCTCAGTAACGCCTCCATCTTGTCCACCTCTTGGGTCAGAGCATCCTTGGCCTGCTTGATGCTGTCTGCTTCTGTGAAGTATCTAAAAAAAATGAAAAATAATAAATAAATGTCTTTATGTGTAAAATAAACAAATAAACAACCTCCTCCATAGTAACTTTTAGTGGTAACATTATTAATGCAATAGTAATCAATAATAATGCAATATCTAGTTATCCAAAACACCATTTCAAAATTTTGTTTATAATATAGATACTTAATAAAAATATTAGACATACCTGTCTTTGAATCGTGGGTCTAAAAGAGTGGCAACTGCATACAAGGGCTCATTCTCGATGGTCTTGAATCTTTTCTGGACAGCCTCAAGAAGGGTTGTTTTCATGGTTTTTATACCCGTGTCCCCCTCGTTCTCCCGAGCAAGCAGGCGTTTCAGCACTGTGACTGAGGGGATGACTTCAGCTGCAGAAGAGGTGGAGGAGCTAATCTGTCTGGTCAGTTCTTCAAATGGTGCCAGAACAATGATTATTTTCTCCAGTAAAGCTCACTGGTTAGCCGTAAGGGTCACTGGCAGGTCGTGGTCAGCTCCATATGCTGAAATTGACCGCTTCTGCTCCAGTAAACTCAACCATATAGTAGGTACTGTTCCACCTCGTTGCTATGTCTTGGTGCAGACGTTTGGTGGGCATTTGGAGATCTTTTTGAATATCTTCCAGGCGTGTAGTAGCCAGTGGTGAGTGTTTGAAATGCCCTACTAACTTCCTACCATTCGCCAGTGCATCACTCACACTTCTCTGTGACAGTAGCCCTTCATGCACCACTAGCTGGAGAGTGTGGGCGAAGCATCCCAAACTTGGTACATCCATCTCGTCCATGGCTTTCTTCATGTTGCTAGCGTTGTCTCGCAAAACAACATGAACGTTGGACTTGGGGATTTTCCACTTTACCAGCATTCCCTCAATTGCTTCGGCAATTAATGTGCCAGTGTGTGACCCTCGGAACTCGTTGGCGTGCAGCACCGCACTTCGAGGGGTAAATGTTGACTCTCTGTCCACCCAGTGTGATGTTAAACTTAGCAAAAACATGGGGCACACATCGGAGCTCCAAATGTCCGTGGTAAAGCTGATTGCATGCACGTCTTTCAGCATACACGAAATGTGTTCCCTAACTGTCTCGTATAATTTGGGTAGCGCAGTTTCTGAGATATATTTACGACCTGGCAAACAGTACCTTGGCTCCAAATGCTCCATTAAGCGGCGAAATCCCACATTTTCGACGACAGACAGGGGTTGGTCATCCAGGACAATAAACTCCAAAATTTTGTCTGTTATCTTTGTTGCTTTTTGGCTGTCTTTGGGGAATTTATCTCGTCGCTGGAAGGCAGCTTCCAGAGTTTGCTGCTGCAGTTCGTCCTTCCTTTTCCCCTTAGCTTTAAACTCGTCGTGCTCTTTAGCGTGACGCGTCTTCAAATGTTTAATTAAGCTGCTGGTGTTGAAATTTGCAACATTTGTGCCACCCCTCGAAATTGATTCCTTGCATATGTTGCATGTCGCCGTCTTACTGTTGGGAACATCCACTGTAAAATACTGCCAAACCGCTGACATAATGCGCTAACGTTAGTTTCTTTTAAGGAGGCGTCACGTGATCAATTCTTCTTCGCCCCTCTAAAACAGCAGCTGCCGATGGCAGCACAGCGCAACTGTTTTAAGAGCGGCGAAGAAGAACCGTGTTAGAGCTAACGGAGCTAACCAGTAAATAGATTCCTATTTCTAATAAATTGCGTGGTATCGGATCGGTGCCTGGACTCCAGTACTCGCCGATACCGATGCCAGCATTTTCGGCAGTATCGGACGCATTTCCGATACTGGTATCGGAATCGGAACAACTCTACTCACAGCTTTTAGCATCTCCTGCAACGGGATTCAAACAGAGAGAGAGGTGAGTATCTTCAACCACATCAACGGGCTTTCACAGCGTTTAGCATCTTCACAGCTTTTAGCATCTCCTGCAACGGGATTTAAACAGAGAGAGAGGTGAGTATCTTCAACCACATCAACGGGCTTTCACAGCGTTTAGCATCTCCCGCAACGGGATTTAAACAGAGAGAGAGGTGAGTATCTTCAACCACATCAACGGGCTTTCACAGCGTTTAGCATCTCCTGCAATGGGATTCAAACAGAGAGAGAGGTGAGTATTTTCAACCACATCAACGGGCTTTCACAGCGTTTAGCATCTCCCGCAACGGGATTTAAACAGAGAGAGAGGTGAGTATCTTCAACCACATCAACGGGCTTTCACAGCGTTTAGCATCTCCCGCAACGGGATTTAAACAGAGAGAGAGGTGAGTATCTTCAACCACATCAACGGGCTTTCACAGCGTTTAGCATCTCCTGCAATGGGATTCAAACAGAGAGAGAGGTGAGTATTTTCAACCACATCAACGGGCTTTCACAGCGTTTAGCATCTCCCGCAACGGGATTCAAACAGAGAGAGAGGTGAGTATTTTCAACCACATCAACGGGCTTTCACAGCGTTTAGCATCTCCCGCAACGGGATTTAAACAGAGAGAGAGGTGAGTATCTTCAACCACATCAACGGGCTTTCACAGCTTTTAGTATCTCCCGCAATGGGATTCAAACAGAGAGAGAGGTGAGTATCTTCACTCGAACCAGCAATGCCTTCTGCGATGCATTTCCCACACTTGTGTTTCACTGCAACCCACACAAATAATCACACGTGAATATGGTATATATATATAAAGCACTGCAAATCTCACAACTCACAGAGAAGACGCAGGCATGAGGTCCCGTCCACCACTCGCGGATTTTAAGCTTAGATGGAAAGCAGCTGTGAAGCACAAATCACTCCATGCAGTTATAGGTCCTCCAAGAGAAGTTTCAACCATCATACGATTCCATGCAGTTCAAAGAGACATCAGTTGTTCCATGATCCAGCTAGAGTTCGACACTTATCTCACCACAGGTACTGACTTCTCTTCGGTTTCTCACTCTCTCCTTCAGCCCGTCCTTTCTCCTTGCCCGGGTCCAAATCTCTCTCTCTCCTTCTTCCACACGAGTAACTCGGCCGCCTGCTTGACTCCCTGTTTTCCTCTCATTTCCTTTTCCCTCGTTTTCTTTCCCCCCTCCCAGCCGCCGCTTTGTGAACTCAACCACAATGCCCTTTTATACTCCCCTACTGCAGCGCGCGCCCCAATCTCTTGCTCCCGCACCTGATTCCAATCTTTCATAATCTCCGTCATTGCCCGGTGTACCCGGAACCGGAGTCTTCGCGCGTCCCACACCGGAAGAGCTCCCCATAGGAAACTCCGGCCGGAATCAAAGGTTCCGCCTCCTTAATCGTCACCCGTGACATATGTCTGATTTAAATTTTGCCAGTTTTACTTTAGACCAATGCAATCTATGAACAACTGAAGAGCTCTTTTCCAAAACGCGATAAACGCCATTTAAAAAAAAAAAGAGAAGAGTTTGTCATGTCATTTTGCTGTGTACTGAACCTATTCACTGTTCCATCAACGTTTCATGCCAAATCGCTATATTTCCTTGTTTAAAATGTACTGCAAGATGCAGTTCCTTTCCAAACCGCGATAAGCGCCGAACCTATTTTTAGCCTAAACGCGATACATCCTCTCGACTAATCAGAATTCCGTGAGCGTTCTACGCAATCCAACATGTCTCTGTGTGAACTCGCCTATAGAGAGAAATGCATGTAATGGATTACATAATCAGAGAGTATCCTATTTTTCGTTTTTAATTGTTTTGTTTAAAAACATTTCAAGCTGTCTATATAGATATATTTCTCATGTCTGTGAGGCATACGCTGAGTTTCAGTTACTTTATGATGAGATGCGCTCCAGTTCACGTGCAATGTAAGGGACTGCGCCTGCGCCTCCATGTCAAGGTTAAATTGTATATTTGCTTATTCTTATTTATTAAATCCAGGCAATTGGTTGATGAAAAAATTATTAAAATTAAGATACAATTTATACAAAACGAAATTCACTTTAAAGAAAGGCTTTCAACAATACAAAACTTAATTAAGTGGCCAAAATCATGCCTGACCATGTCTCTCGATATATTGCGCTTCCTATCTTACTCATGCTGTTCACTTTTCATAATCAACATAGATGGGGAAAAAATAACATTATAATATTTTAACAAATATGAAACTAAATGCACTTATTTAATGGCTACAACACGTATAGGCCTGAATATTGTTATCATTACTATCATTACTTTTATCAGGTTCGGCACCGAATGACTATTAGCCTAAATGTGTTAACCCTCTGGGGACCAAAAACGCGCCGGCGCGTTTTGCTCGTTTTTTTTTTTAGCAATGAAAAATAAACACAAAATGCTCTGTTAATTTTGATCTTTAGTTTTCGTGTTATACATCAATCGATCCTGTTCAGTTTCTATTTTTTTTCTGTATACTCAAAATAAAAATAAAGTGTTTTGCTTTTTGACAAATAAAGAAACTTTAACATGATGCGATTTCTGCCTTCTCTCTATCCGTAAACTCCCATTTGAAACGCGTTCGAAAATGATCTATAACTCCGCGAAAATTCAGTCAAACAGGCAAACAGACCCACGGGCATAAAGCTTGAGATCGCATCTGTTAAATGAAGTCATTTACATAAAAAACAAATATTATCAGCTTCTGTAATCTGTATAAAAAGAGAGCGACTCCAGTCGACCTCATTACGAGCTAATTCACAGTAATGTGACACGCCCACGGAGAGCGCGTGCTATTCAAACGCAAATTCTGAGAACTATTGAAGATCTGTGAAACGCCCACATCAGCTGTAAACAAAGCGTGTCGCGATCGAGTGAGGCATAATATAGCCTACCTTATGGAGAAAAGATTCCTCAGAACAGTGCTGATATGAGGAACAATATATCCTGATATGAGGAGCAGATCCCGCTGAGGAGTGAGGTAGGCTGTTTTCTTTTCTCACGTGTGGAATAACGTTATGGAATAACGTTAGTGTAGGCCTATGCAAACCGCAAAAAGATGAATCGCATTTCTATAATATGACTCGCCTTTCTGTGAGATGAATGAAGGGTACATATTTGTAAAGACTGTTTAGCCTAAATATAAATCGCGCGTCTGTGTGTGAAAGAATAAACTGCTTTGCTATAGCCTACTGAGATGAGTAAAAATCGACTGGAATATGTTGAAATAAAATGTATTTGTACAAGCAACGTATTAAACTGCAAATTAGCATTTATATGCCCTAATATTTCATAAAAACAACGCTACAGTCAGTCACTTGTTGACTAGATTTGGGTACAGTTTTTAGGCTACTGTAAAATATACTGCCACATAAAATAAGCTTTTGTTTAGCAATTTCTGCTCATATCTAACGTTTTATATATATATATATATATATATATATATATATATATATATATATATATATATATATATATATATATTTGTCAAAAATAAAGTCATAGACATAGATGTTAGATGTTCCAATGCGGCTATATTCAAACTAATGAATACATATGATAAAATGTAGGCCTATAATCTTTTTTCTTTTTCTCTTTTACAAAGAAAGAGTACACTTGAAATATTGTTGAAATTGTAATTATTGTTGTAATTGTAACATTTTTAATAAAATAGCAAAACATATTTACAAGAGAGATGTAAGCAAAATCTTAAATGGTCAATATAAGTCTTCTTCTAAATACATCCTTTGTCCTTGTATTGTGGCTCAGTCAGTGTCACACCTGAAAGGATGGCTCATTAGGCAGAGTCATTATGCAGAGTGGGTGTGAACTACTCCTCCCCCTCGCATATTGGCTTTCCAAGCAAAACCTGTTTTACACCATTTAAATCAATGTATTTTTTTTTTGTGAACGATAAAGCAAGACTATTTTCATATAATTTTGAAGCTAGAACTCAAAGGGACCACATCCATTGGTCAAAAGTCTTGTGGACACATATTTAATATGTGTTTTGTGGTCTTAATTCAGCAACTTTCATTTTTATTTTTTCCAATAAACACGCATAAACATTATTCTCTTAAAAATACAAACATCTACATACAAGTTGCTTGCATATTATGGTAGCCCTGTTTGTGCTATATAGAGTGCATTTACACCTTTGTCATTAACATGTTTATAAATAACTGAAAAAAGCACAAATGTCAAGGCATGTCAGAACTTCTCAAGGGCCCCAAAAACACCTTGGTCCCCAGAGGGTTAATAAATGATTTGAATGCATTTTTAACATTGTTGTATTTAAGGACTGGTATTTGTATGTGTGTTATCTTCAAATTATTTGTTTTATGTGGTGGACAATATTGGAACGTGACATTGGAAATATTTATTGTATTTTTACTATTTATTTTATTTTACTATTTATTTTGTTTGGCTTTTATATATTTCATGCATTTGCACTTATTTAATTTATATTCATTTATAGTATGAGTCCCTGATTATATTGCATGTTCTCTTGTTGTTTTTTTTTGTTTTGTTTTTAAAAGACAAACCATCCATTTTTGGGAAAAAAAATTGATGGATTGATAGCGTTTTGAAAAAGAAAAAAAACTTTGAATTTATCATCAACAATATTGTTCTTTGATTTAATAATCATTGTTCAACATGTTCAGACTGAGCAATAAAAAAAAAATGTCAACAGGATAAATTGAATATTCACAAAATGTGTGGGTCTAGGTAAAAAATTTAATTTTCCTGAAAACCATTGAAATGGATTTATAGCGTTTTTGAAAAGAGCTCCTCAACTTTAAATTGAATCACTCGATATCTTTGTATGGAAGCCCGTTTCCGCCACATTGAGTAAAAAAAAAAAGATTCTTTAAGTCATAATAATGAGAAACTTTCTCATAATAATGACTTAACATCTCATAATAATGAGAAACTTTCTCATAATAATGAGAAACTTTCTCGTAATAATGACTTAACATCTCATAATAATGAGAAACTTTCTCGTAATTATGACTTAAACATCTCGTAATAATGAGAAACTTTCTCATAATAATGACTTAACATCTCGTAATAATGAGAAATTTTCTCGAAATAATGACTTAACATCTCGTAATAATGAGAAACTTTCTCATAATAATGACTTAACATCTCGTAATAATGAGAAACTTTCTCATAATAATGACTTAACATCTCGTAATAATGAGAAACTTTCTCGAAATAATGACTTAACATCTCGTAATAATGAGAAACTTTCTCATAATAATGACTTAACATCTCGTAATAATGAAAAACTTTCTCATAATAATGACTTAACATCTCGTAATAATGAGAAACTTTCTCGAAATAATGACTTAACATCTCGTAATAATGAGAAACTTTCTCGTAATAATGACTTAACATCTCGTAATAATGAGAAACTTTCTCGTAATAATGACTTATTTTCTCGCACTTCTGCGCATGCGCAAAGCAGCGGAGCAGACGGGCGTGCACACTAGCGACATCTGCTGGTCAAAGCCGTGTAAATGCATCACAGCAAACTTGGCACGCTCTGCAAAACAGTTGTTTTCATTAAAGTCAGTTTGATCTACTAAGTGCAATCTGTAGTATCATTAAATAACATCATCAGTAGGCCTATCTTCCATACTTTTCCATGCGCACGATAAGGTGTAAAAGTGGAATGCAGAAGCAGGACGGTTACCATGGTAACGAAGGACGCCTGCTTGTGCACACCGATGGAAATTGTAAACATGAATTTACAAAACTATCAGATTAAAGTTGGAATATTACATTTATTCGTCAAGTTTAAGTGTAACACATATGTGTGTTAATATAACACGTATTTTGCAGATGCTTCTAGGATATTTGATGTGCAGGTTCATCTGGAAGATATCAATACAGAAATCACCTTTAAGATGTTTATGACTTTGGGGACATTTAAACATAAGTGGGCAGTGGAATCACGCAAGGTCGAGACGTGTTTTTAAAAGCTGAACTTCTTTTCAATTTAGAACGCCGTGTCATGCGCAAGATTGCTGCAGAAGAGCGAGCGCAACGTCCGTCTAGTGCGCGTTTGCCTAGAAAAGCAATGAAAAAGCGCGTTCTGTATGAACGGACCCTTACACAGATTTCCAGATGAAGTGTTCTTAAACAGATTTGGAAAGGTGTGCTGTCTTATCATCCCTCCGTCTATTTGAAATCCATGGATCACCCTTGTATTGCTGCTTGTTCATACACAAAAATACAAATGAATATTACAAATGAATAAAAGACTATCTAGTATGGAAGCCTGTCTCATATACTGATCATTTATCTTTAATGTTATTCACTGCAGAGCGTGCCAAGTTTGCTGTGATGCATTTACACGGCTTTGACCAGCGGATGTCGCTAGTGTACACGCCCTTCTGCTCCGCTGCTTTGCGCATGCGTAGAAGTGCGAGAAAATAAGTCATTATTATGAGAAAGTTTCTCATTATTACGAGAAAGTTTCTCATTATTACGAGATGTTAAGTCATTATTATGAGAAAGTTTCTCATTATTACGAGATGTTAAGTCATTATTACGAGAAAGTTTCTCATTATTACGAGATGTTAAGTCATTATTACGAGAAAGTTTCTAATTATTACGAGATGTTAAGTCATTATTACGAGAAAGTTTCTCATTATTACGAGATGTTTAAGTCATTATTACGAGAAAGTTTCTCATTATTACGAGATGTTAAGTCATTATTACGAGAAAGTTTCTCATTACTACGAGAAAGTTTCTCATTATTACGAGATGTTAAGTCATAATTATGAGAAAGTTTCTCATTATTACGAGATGTTAAGTCATTATTACGAGAAAGTTTCTCATTATTACGAGAAAGTTTCTCATTATTACGAGATGTTAAGTCATTATTACGAGAAAGTTTCTCATTATTACGAGATGTTAAGTCATTATTACGAGAAAGTTTCTCATTATTACGAGAAAGTTTCTCATTATTACGAGATGTTAAGTCATTATTACGAGAAAGTTTCTCATTATTATGAGAAAGTTTCTCATTATTACGAGATGTTAAGTCATTATTACGAGAAAGTTTCTCATTATTACGAGAAAGTTTCTCATTATTACGAGATGTTAAGTCATAATTATGAGAAAGTTTCTCATTATTATGACTTAAAGAATCTTTATTTTTTTACTCAATGTGGCGGAAACGGGCTTCCATACCTTTGACATATTGAAGATGAATGAATGTTTTTCAATATAAATTCCCATACATCCTCAGTCAAGGGTATGTTTGATAGTAAGATAACCTTTCTTTCTGGAATAGCCCCCAGGCCTATAACTATTGTGTGGAAAACAGATGTTCCCAAACCGATTTCAGTTTTCATGCATACTGTGAAACATGTGATAAAGATTGGTATGAAATGCACTTTGCTAAACCTAACCCTATGGTTCATGATCTGTTGTTTATAGCATCCCGATTTTCATTATGACCATATAGCATGTTTGATTTGTACCTACTTTTAATAAGAATATGTTTTGATGCTTTGCATCTTTTTCGACCCGTGGTACAAACAATATCCTAACAAAATGTAATGGTACAAACAACTTTCTTTAGGTTCAGTTCTCCACTCGGGTGACAGTGGACTTTTGTTGAACTGACCACAGTGTTTTTGTGCAACTGAAACTGTTAGGAAATATTTATCAAGATAGGGAGGCACACCCGTTTTTGTGCTGCTTCACTTCTGCATCTGTTCTGAGTTTGATCCAAAAGTCGTTTTGCAATTTTGTACTTGTATTACATTTCTGTTGTTTGGCCCATATACTTTGTGAACTTGATAATAATATTTCCTCTGGGCTGCAGCTCTTGACAGGTGTGTGAGGAAGTGCACTTACTTTATGTACTTGCAGTGTTTCAAGGCCCCGGTCCTGGAGTCCCTCAACACTATTTACATGTTGATGTGTGATTAAACCGCTTGTTAAAAAACCGCAACTTGATCCTACAGAATTAGTCAATTACAGGCCGATCTCGAATCTACCTTTTCTGTCAAAGATACTAGAAAAGGCAGTATCCTCACAACTGTGTTCCTTTCTTGAAAGAAATGATATCTGGAGGATTTCCAGTCCGGATTTAGACCGTACCATAGTACTGAGACAGCTCTCGTTAGAGTCACAAATGATTTGCTCTTATCATCCGATCGTGGTTGTATCTCTCTATTAGTGTTACTCGATCTTAGTGCTGCATTTGACACCATTGACCACAACGTTCTTTTAAATAGATTAGAACATTATGTTGGCATTACGGGAATTGCACTAGCATGGTTTAAATCATACTTATCTGACCGTTATCAGTTTGTAGCAGTAAATGAAGAGATGTCTCATCGATCACAAGTTCAGTATGGCGTACCACAAGGCTCAGTACTAGGACCGCTGCTGTTCACTCTGTACATGCTACCCTTAGGAGATATCATTAGGAAACATGGCATTAGCTTTCACTGTTATGCCGATGATACTCAGCTGTGTATTTCTTCAAAACCTAACGAAACTTACCAATTCACAAAATTAACGTAATCCATAGCCAATATAAAAAATTGGATGACTCGTAATTTCCTACAACTTAATTCTGAGACAACTTAAAAACAGAGATTCTAATTATTGGACAAAAAACTTCCTCACGTAATAACCTAGAATACTGTCTAACACTTGATGGCTGCTCTGTTAAGTCTTCGTCGTCGGTTAGGAACCTGGGTGTGCTCTTTGATACCAATCTTTCATTTGAAAGTCACGTGTCTAGTATCTGTAAAACCGCATTTTTCCATCTTAAAAATATATCTAAATTACGTCATATGCTCTCATTGACAAATGCGGAACAATTAGTTCATGCGTTCATGACCTCAAGGCTAGATTACTGTAATGCTCTACTGGGTGGTTGCCCTGCACGCTTAATAAACAAACTACAGCTGGTCCAAAACGCAGCAGCTCGAGTTCTTACCAGAACCAGGAAGTATGACCATATTAGCCCGGTTCTGTCAACACTGCACTGGCTCCCTATTAAACATTGTGAATGTGGCGCGGCGGTGCAATTTGAGACACAAGCCCAAGTTGTTTACTAATAAGAAAGTCCGACTACGCAAAGCACACAGGTTCGGCTCCCTCATATAATTAGACAAGAGACGTGAGTACAAAAATACAAATGTTTATTGATACAATGATTAAAATGTTGGACACTAAAAACGACAAGAGGCACTGAAACCCACTTTAAACTAAACAATAAGAAAAACATGAAAAAACAGAAACTAAATACCGGCAGGCCTGAGGCTCCCAATGGCAGGAAGCAGCGTGGAGTTTGATTTTACGGAGCACACTTCCACACGCACACACACCCCCGTGTCACTTAATCACACAATCACACACTCAACAGTGTACACTGCACACGATAGAAGACCACCACCAGGAGGAGGAAGAGCAATCCACCCGTGGGACCCCAGCGCCTGCAGAATAAAGATAAGAAACTATAACAATGTTCATGAAAATGACCAGATGGACATCAATAAAGCAAATCCTCACAACAATAAATGTCAATGACAAAAATAAAGAAACAAACCATTCAAGCGCAGAAAAGTCAATTAGTTGGTCACCTGGTTAATACAAGACAATTTTAGCTCAGTAGAGGTTCACACACACACACACAAGTAGAATTGTACTGATAGATGGTTGATCACATGAACCAAGCAATTAAATGGCTTGATTAAATATTTCACGCAGTTAAATGGCTTTACAATAGTAAAGATTAATTAAAAAGAAAACAAAAATCAAGTTAACTGTATAAACTATACTTCCAAAAGATTAGAAGTTAGTTAACAGAAAACAAACAAAAAGAGGTTTCAAATCAAACAAAGACACAGAGGGCAGCTAGCTCCCCTACAAGTGGAAGGAACCAACTAGTCCCTCACACAATCCAGGAATATGAAGCAGGTCAAATATAACGCCACGATAAGAACCAAACGAGCAGTCCCCTTCTCTTTAGTGATGATCGCGTCATGATCCCGTATTAACCGCATCACTTTAATAGTGCGAAGACAGTAGCAACAATCACGGCATAGATCGAGAGGGAGAATCCTATAACAAACAAACGGAGAGGTTACCAATCATAATACTATCCCCACTCCCAGTCATAGTAACGTATAAACACTTACCATCAGGAGATCACGCTAGATAGCACGCTTAATAGACACGGATTGGTCAATCATGCCCACCGGTAACACAATAGAATACAGGGAATCACGCCTATTTGATATCCGAAAAGAATGTTAAACCCACACAGCCATTTCAGCACCATATCACGAGCTCTTAACAATAAACATTACCTGTGAGGTGAACAGTCATCAGACCCACTAAGCAGCACAAAGGGCACCGCCCCAAAGCTGCACTAATTGATAAAAATGATTTAAAAAAGTTATGCATGGGAAAACTCCAAAAATGATCACCCATTAAAACACAGCTCACTTACCTACAACCACCGTCGACACTAGCAAACCAAACGGGGAAATCAGACGTGACGCCTCCCAGGTAACAGCCAATCAGACTTAAATGCAAGGTACTACTTGCTGATAGGATGACACGGCTGTCAATCACCTGATGGCGTCACACATACATTTTTAAATATTGCTGATTAGCCTACTTACTAAGCACTAAATGGTTTAGCTCCGCAGTACTTGAGCGAGCTCTTAACGCATTATAGTCCTTCACGTCTATTGCGATCTCAAAATTCCAGCCAGTTGATAATACCTAGAATATCAAAGTCGACTGCTGGAGGTAGATCCTTTTCCTATTTAGCACCAAAACTCTGGAACAGTCTTCCTACCATTGTCCGGGAAGCAGACACACTCTGTCAGTTCAAAGCCAGATTAAAGACACATCTCTTTGACCTAGCATTCACATAATACATTATAGACTTCTATAATTCAGTGTTAGGCTGCATAGAGGTCAGCTGGAACCGGGAACACTTCCCATAAATCCTGATGCAGAGCATGTGAGCGGAGTGGAGCGGTGAGAATCTCCGCTCATCGCTCACGGAACTGTTCACCCCTCCGCTCCCCCGCTCAAAGCTACATCAGGCCGCTCCACTCATTATCGCTCAGCGCTCGCTCCAAAAAAGGAAAAAAATCTACATGTATATCGGCTGCAACTGCTTAAGCCTATCGGTGAGCGCTCTGAACGCGGCAACCAATGAGTGCCACACCCTTCTAACCGTCAGAATAGGCGTGGCCAGCGTGTATATATTCAGCGCTCACAGGCTAAAATTCTGGTTTTCGCAGTCTGAAGCGCAAAAGCTCGTGGCGCGACACGGCAGGTTACGCAATACTCGTTCCCTCTTCTAGAGAGAACCGAGGTTACGTTAGTAACCGAGTACGTTCTCTTACGAGAGGTTCTCTCGTATTGCGTAAGTAGCTTACGCATCGGGAACCCTTTGTCAACGCCGTGTGCACCGAGCATCCAGCCCATGAATCCCAGGGGAACCGGGGAAAACACTCTGCTGGGAAATGTGGCCGGTCGGAGAGACGGGCTAGCGTAGTACATGCACTTCATGCAGCATATGAAATAGAGCGGCGCGGCCGGTCTATAAACATAGCAGTACAAACAGTAGGGCCGGCGGAGCGAGCCCATACAGTACATAAGCACTCATAAGGGTAGGAGAAAACGACATAGTCGGTCTCACATGAAGAGAAAAATTCCCGTGCGGCAGAAATAAATGCGGGCGGCCAGCAGCGTGGGCCAGCACCGATAACAGCGCGTAACGGGAAATAGGAAACAGAACGGAACAGCCGGTCTGAATCAAACACTTCACCCTGAGTAGTTACCAGAATAGCGCCAGCATATGAACGTAGTCTGCACACGGGAGCTGGGCAGAGCATACATGTCACTTATACCGACAATATTTTTGCCTGTAGGGCAGGAACTTCCAGGTTATAAAACCTCACGAATGTAGACGGGGAGGCCCAGCCCGCCGCCATACAAATGTCGTGGATAGAAATTCCGCTGGACCAGGCCCACGACGAGGCCATGCCTCTAGTGGAATGGGCTCTGATGCCCAGAGGGCACTGCAGGTGTTTGGAGGCATAAGCTGCTGCTATCGCGTCCACTATCCACCTGGACAAGCTCTGCTTCGAGGCGGCAAGACCTTTGGTGCGTCCGCCGAAGGAAACAAAGAGCTGCTCTGAACGCCTGAAAGCGGCGGAGCGCGTGATGTAAACTCTCAGCGCCCAGACAGGGCATAGGAGGTTATCACTGTCCCCACTATCGGATGCTGGCAGAGCCGAGAGGGAAATAACTTGTGCCCTAAACGGGGTTCCAATCGCTTTGGGGATGTAACCGTGTCTCGGTCTGAGAATGACTTTCGAGTCATTCGGCCCAAACTCGAGACATGCAGGGCTAACAGATAGCGCGTGCCAATCACCCACTCGTTTGACTGAAGACAGAGCTATCAGAAAAACGGTTTTAAGCGACAGATACTTTAGATCCGCGGATTCAAGTGGTTCAAAGGGAAAAGCCTTTAGGGCCGCCAGGACCAAGGACAGATCCCACGAGGGAACCGAGGGGGGCCGCGGGGGGTTCATCCGTCTAGCTCCTCTGAGGAAGCGGATAATGAGCTCATTCCTTCCCATTGCCCGGCCGAGCGTCGTCTCAGCGAACGCTGTAATAGCGGCCACATATACTTTGAGCGTGGAAGGGGATCTGCCCTTTTCCAACAGCTCTTGCAGGAAGGAGAGCACCCGCGGGACCCCGCATGCGCGCGGATCCAGGTTTTGAGTAGCGCACCATTTAGAAAACACCGACCATTTAGACGCGTAGAGCCGTCTCGTGGAGGGGGCTCTAGACTGCGTGATCGTGTTCACGACCCCTTCTGACAGGTCAACGGGTATCCGTTGATCGCCCATGCATGCAGCGACCAGCGCTCTGGATGGGGATGCCAGATCGATCCAGCGGCTTGGGAGAGGAGATCCTTTCTCACCGGGATCGGCCATGGGGGTGAGTGCGACAGCCTCACTAGCTCTGGGTACCAAGTTTGGTTTTCCCAACGCGGGGCTATAAGCAGCACTGAGTGGTGCGTTTCTCTGATCCTCGAAATGACCTGTGGCAACAGGGAGATCGGAGGAAAAGCATACAGCGGGAGGCTGGGCCATGTCTGGGACAGCGCGTCCTCGCTCTTCGAATAAAACTTCGGGCATTGAGCATTGTCTTTCGACGCAAAGAGGTCGATTTCCGCTCTGCCGAATAGGCGCCAGAGAAACTGGACTGTCTGGGGGTGCAGAGACCATTCTCCCGGGGGAATGTTGTCCCTGGACAGTCTGTCTGGACCGACATTCAGGTGGCCCGGCACGTGCGCGGCTCTCAGCGAGCGCAGCGAGCGGTAAGCCCACACGAGGAGGCGTTCTGTCAGCCTGCACAGGTTCCTGGATCTGACACCGCCCTGTCGGTTCACATAGGATACCACGGACATGTCGTCCGAGCGGACTAGCACATGGTGATCCTGTATGAATGGGAGGAAGCGCCTGAGCGCGTTCTCGACCGCTATCATCTCCAAACAGTTTATGTGGAGGCATTTTTCCCGGTCTGACCACAGGCCAAAAGCCGGTTTGCCCTCGAACAGAGCGCCCCAGCCTGAGGTGGAAGCGTCCGTCGAGATAACTTTGCGGTGTGAGATAGCTCCCATTGTCACTCCCCGCTGGTACCAGTCGGCCGCTAACCAGGGCTTCAGAGCTGAAACGCAGCTCTGAGTCACTCTGATGCGGATACCGCCGGAAGCCCATGCTCTGTGAGGCACTCGGGCATTCAGCCAGCGTTGTAGCGGGCGCATTCGTAAAAGACCCAGCCGAAGCACTGCTGCGGCTGAGGCCATGCAACCTAGTAACCTCTGAAATATTTTGAGAGGTACGGTGCTGCCCGGCCGGAGGGACGCGGCCAGGCATCGAATGCAGCGCGCGCGCTGTGTCGACAGGCGGGCCGTGTACTGATATACCTGACCGTCGAAGGCGAATCTCAAGAATGGCCTGTGACGGGGTATTATCAGGATCTGAAAAGCACGCGTCTTTTAGATCGAGAGATATAAACCAGTCCCTCGGGCGAATTTGCGCGAGAATTTGTCTGGTTGTGAGCATTTTGAACGGTCTTCTCATAAGAGCCTTGTTCAAACGTCTCAGATCCAAAATTGGTCTGAGAGCTCCGTCCTTCTTGGGAACGAGGAAATAACGGCTGTAAAAGCCCGACTCGCTCATGGAAGGGGAAACCGGTTCTATAGCCCTTTTGCACAGAAGTGTAGCTATTTCTGCTCGAAGTAGATGTGCTACTTCCCCATTCACTCTGGTCTCGATACGCACTTGAAAGCGCGGAGGGCGGCGAGCGAACTGCAGAGTATAGCCCTGTTTTACTGTGCTTAGCACCCGTTCTGATGCGCCTGGAATAGTTTCCCACGATTTTGCGTGTGCAGCCAGGTGCAGAATGGCCTCCGGGCTCCGATCGCCGCGCATCGCGGGCTCGAGAGCTCGAAACGGAGGGGCGGGCGCGGCACGCGCGCTCTTGGTGCTTAGATACGGCGGATCGCACGCAGCGATAGCTGGCCGTTTTACACACAGTGTCCCGGTGGCTTTAGACGGGGAACATAAAGTGTGAGGCGCGACGCGCGATGGCGGCGTCGGGGGCGAAAATGTTCGTTAGTATGTGTGAGCGCTCGAGGGCGGGCACAGGACATACATTCAGGGGCGGGCCCGGCGCGCGCGCTCTTTGTGGTTAGATACGGCGGATCGCACGTAGCGATAGCTGGCCGTTTTACACACAGTGTCCCGGTGGCTTTGGACGGGGAACATATAGGGTGAGGCGCGACGCGCGATGTCGGCGTCGGGGCGAAAATGTAGTTAGTATGTGTGAGCGCTCGAGGGCGGGCACAGGACTTACATTTAAAACATGACCGGTCGTGCGAGGCCGTGTGACAGAGCGGGCAGTGAGTAGGTGTGGGCACGGAGAAGTGGACACGTGACCTACTTTTAACACTAAAGCGGCTTTTGCCTGCTTCATGGGAGTGGGCTCTGTGAGAGACACGGGATGTATAGTGCTTGTGTACAGGGGTGAGCACAGAACGTGGGCACATTCACTGTACTAGAAACACATACGGCGTCAGCCGTGCAACCAGACATATGCTCTTTTGAAATTTTTCTGGGTTGCCGTGAGAACGGCGGATGCGCGCAGGCGAGCGGGTAGATACCGGCTCGTTGACTGCGGGGTAAACAGCTGCAGTAGCCGTGGCAACGGGGACTGACAGAGCGTTAAGCTTCGACGGTGGTCCAGCCGCAGGGCTGCGGGATTTAACCGTCTTTTCTTCTCTCGTGTTTAGACGCTCAAAAATACTCGAGCACCATGAGAAGGTGTGGTGCGAGAGGCGGGTTCGCTTTCTGTAAGTAAGAAAGACTGGCCGCGAGCTCGGAGAAGCAAGCAGCATAAATTTTTAACTTCCCCGAGAGCTGGGATCGAACGCGGATCTCTCGCATGAAAGCGTATGATTCTGCCACTGAGCCACAGGGGAAAACACATAAGCGCGACCTCATGTGTCGCGTCGGCGTTTGTTTGCAGGCGTGCGTGTGTTTAAAACAGGCTCGTTTACTGCAATAGTAATATTTCCAGTCGCCTGAACTTAAGAGGGGACTGAGAAATGTGTGAGGATTGGCGGTTGTCCAGCCGTAGCGAGACTAACACACTCTCTTCTCTTTTCGCCGGTGAGTGAGGCGCGCACGCTGAACGCTGCTCGTGACCGTCCGCTTTGTCATCCCTTGAACGGCGCAATCTGCGCGGCCCAACGAGGGAGAGAGCGGGCTTGTTTTCTGTATGTAAGAAAAACTGGCCGCGAGCTCGGAGAAGCGAACAGCATAAACTTTAACTGCCGCGAGAGCGGGGATCGAACCCCGGTCTCTAGCTTGACAGTCTAGGATTCCGCCACTGAGCCACAGGGGAGAATACATTAGTACTCGGTTAGCGTCATCATGTCTTGTGACGGCGTTTGCTTGCAGGCGAGCGTGTATTTATAACAGGCTCGTATACTGCAATGGTAACAATTCCAGTCGCCTGACTTAAGAGGGGACTGAGAAATGGAGGTTATAGTCCAGGCCACGGCGGGACGAAAACACTCTGTTCCCCTTTCACCGGTGAGTGACGCGCGAGGACGGAGTAGCTTTCTTGTAACGTAAAGAGAGCTCCAAGACCGTCCGCTCCTGCCATCCCTTGTGAGCGGCGCAGTTTGCGCGGCTCGAACAGAGGGAGAGGAAACTCGCTCCGAGACCGTCCGCTTCTGCCATCCCTTGTGAGCGGCGAAGTTGCACGGCTCGAACAGAGGGAGAGTACGGGTATCTATCACATTCGCCTCATCTCCTGACGCGGCGGCGGCGCGGGCGAGAGCCGGCGGTTGAGCGGCCGGGAGGGAGAGGGCGAGAGAGAGCTCGAGGGAGAGGTTCCGGCGAGCTCCTCAGTCACAACAGTCTCCGGTGGTCGCTGCGAGCGGCGCTTCTTATTGCGCGGCCCGGCAGGGACAGGCGGAGCGACAGCTTGGTCGAAAGCTTCAAGTCGAGCCCGCAGGGTCGACATTGAAAGCTCTTCGCACTCGGAGAGTGCGGTGGCGGCGTGCCCGCGGCCCAGGCGGAGAGCGCAGAGAGGTGGCGGTCTCCGTTGCTGAGCGGGGCGCGGCACGAGCCGCAAAAACGAGGCGTTTTTACAAAAACGCCTCGTGCTCTTTTAGAGTACACACAAAAACAGTAATAATGTAAAGGATATGTCGCCGGATAGCGTAGCAGGCACGGATGGCTGAAGGCGGCGAAGACGGCCGGCTTCCTCAGGCGCTGTCCTAAGCTTGCTGGTCGCTGGTTTCAACGGCGGCGGCTCTCAAGATCCAGCGATGCGAAGAGCGTCGCTGAAGACAAGAAAATCAGAATTTTAGCCTGTGAGCGCTGAATATATACACGCTGGCCACGCCCATTCTGACGGTTAGAAGGGTGTGGAGGGCGCGAAGCGCCCTCATTGGTTGCCGCGTTCAGAGCGCTCACCGATAGGCTTAAGCAGTTGCCGCCGAGCAGCCAATGAGCACGCTTATACAGCCTGCCTAGGTCTGTCGGCTGCTGCACTGCGTTGACAATGAATACAAAATTAAGGATAATTTTTTGGCTTCAGATCTCGAAGAAAGAAGACTTTCCCGATGCGTAAGCTACTTACGCAATACGAGAGAACCTCTCGTAAGAGAACTAATGAGTTACAACAACATTTTTCAAATAGAAATGTTTTATTTCAAATTACAGGCCTATGTAAGAAGGAATATAGCCTACACAAAAAGTCCTGTAAAATTAAACGAATAAATGGGCCTAATAATATAAATAAAAATTATATAAACAAAAATATACATACATTTTTTAAAAGTAAATTAACTATAAGGCCAGAATTTTGATAAGTGAACTTTTGCGCAACGCGCACGATTAAAATTAAAATTGGCTGCGCAACGCGCACGATTAAAATTAAAATTGGCTTCCATACACACAAACTGCTGTAAAATTAAACGAATAAATGAGCCTAATAATATAAATATTATTATGGACGACACAAATTCGGCTTAATAAAACGAACCATTAGGTCTACTTGAATGAAAAAAAAAAAATTGTTTGAATATTACGCTATATTTAGGCTATAGTTACCGTATTCAATTTGTTAACCTTTTGTTTTCTTCTCAGCGTGTTCGCGTAGCTCACGTTCATGTTTTCGAAAGATGTGTCTTTTGAGATTCCAAAATGAATCTTTGCTGACTGAAACGATGTCTCCACATTCATTTTCTTGTACCACATTATCATTGTTAGTTAGTTATATTAATAGTACACCTGACCTGTATGACTTCTCATTTTCCTTTTTGAAGTAGCCTACTTTTTGAACTCCATTATTGAGCCGAGTTTTGTCTGAAAATAGTCTACTGTTGATGACTGTGCAAGACAGATGGATCCTGGTTTAGGCTTGACTGAGCATGCTTCAGACTCGTGGTGTGAGCGGAGCGAAATTGGAGCGAAATTGGAGTGGGAAATAAGGCGACGCTCTGTCCTTTTAAAAATGCCGCTCTGCGCTCTGTCCAAGATCCGCCCGCTCCCGCTCCCCGCTCGCTCCCGCTCCACTCCGCTCCACTCCGCTCCACTGTCCTGATGTACTCGTTACATCATAAGAAGAATGGCATCTACGTTTATCCCGAGGTTTACCGCAATCCGCCGTATCCAGGCCGTATCCAGATCTGGTGAAGGACCTTCGCCTGGACGCAACGACAACGCAGTCCTGAAGTGTCACTAGTCTCTCCCCTGTGAAGGCCTCCCTCCCATCCCTTACCTCTCTACAGATAAAGCGTTGTCGGGATAATTCCAGTTCGCGTGGCTACGCCGAAGCGATGAAATTCTGTATTATAAATTTTAAGGCCGAGCAAATAGTTTATTGAGGGTTGTTTTTTTAGGAAGGACTACATGCCTGCGCACATATATTCAAACGCACATACCTGTAGAATCAAATCTTAATACGCATGTGCGTATTATCAGCGTTCTCACGGGTTCACATTTTTAAAGTTTGCGTAGAGAGAACTTAAAGGGGGGGGGTGAAATGCTCATTTTCACTCAATCTCCTGTTAATCTTGAGTACCTATAGAGTAGTATTGCATCCTTCATATCTCCAAAACGTCTTTAGTTTTATTATATTTATAAAAGAAAGATAGGCTGTACCGAGTCTTTCCGGAAAAAAACGAGCGGCTGAAGGCGGGCCGTGTGGGCGGTGTGCTATAGCTGTGCTAACTGATCTAACAACAACACACAGAGATATTTGAAGTAGTTTACTCACCGCCTGCGCCCGCGAACCTTTATCATTGTGACTGCTCGATCCTTAAGCATTAGACGATCTGCAAATAAGTCGATCTGGGCTTTGTTTATAAAACAATCATCGTCGAAATGCAGGGAACAAAGAGTTTTGCACAACCTCTGTTGATGCTTCGAAAAAACAAATCCATCCACTGTTCCCTTAACGCTGGGTTCTTTGGGAATCTGTGCAGGGTTGTCTTGCCCTGCCAACCAAAAACCCACTTCTTTGGTGACATTGACTTCCCTAAAGCCGAGCAGAGCGCTTTGAGGTAACGTACTGCTTTCGCTCTCTTCTCTCTCTGGTCTGCGAGTGCGCGCGCGCCCGCGATCTTACCGGAGAAGTGCCCTTAGGACCCATATAAGGAAATTCCGCCCTATCTTACGTAAGACAGAGCCATACTCGAAAAAAACTTTCCGAAACTTGTGACAAACCGGAAGGAGTATTTTTGGAACAAAAATAGTCCTTCAAACGTACAACTTAACTTTTTAAACTTTGTCCATGTTTAGCATGGGAATCCAACTCTTTAACAGTGTAAAAAACTCAGTATGCATGAAACAGCAATTCACCCCCCCTTTAAGAGTTTTCTGTTAAAACGATGTCTTGTTAGCGGCCCCTAAGTTAATAACTAATTATCTTGCAAAGCATGTGAATCAATCAAAACTAACTTTATCTGGACAATAACTTTATTCTAGAGCTGCTATAAAGCCAAAACACTCTCTGTTACTTCAATTTCCTGTTATCTCTGTAAAGCTGCTTTGAAACAATCTATATTGTTAAAAGCGCTATATAAATGAAGATGACTTGACTTCTTTATGGGTGGATATTTTAATATAGCTCCAGATAATATAATAGGCCATGTGCTACCAAAAAAGGCCCAATACAGTTGGTACTCAACCAGAATATACCGCCAGAATATATTACGGAATAATAAATTATAAATAATAAATAAATTGCGGGTGTGTATTTGCTGCCTTTTAACGCTAAAAGGCGTTTTAAATGTGCTTTCTAAATATATGTTGGTTATGTGTCTATTCAGAATGACTTATGAGCAGCAACCTTTTTATTTTGGGAATGTCATGTGTGCAGCACTTGCCAAAATTGGGGCTGACTGGTAAGGGGTTAACGCTAAAAGGCACTACAATCACAGACTTGTCAATTCTCTCTATTGCGTAATCTGCCGCCACACCGCGGCTCATTCAGAGCGATTAAAAGCTGGTGGCAGATGAATTCATGTGGGTTTTTCCTGCATAGAGAATTATGAGGCGGCCGCCTCCGTCAAATTTCGTGCCGCCTCCGGCTCTCGACAAAATTCGGACAGTCACATGGTCAGATACAGTTTTTCCACCGTGATGGTTCTGTTGCGGTTACCGGCTTGTGTCCATTCTCTAACCGTATAGTGCTGCGCGGATCGTGGATAATCCGCAGGTCGGGCGGGCCAAGTAATACAAACATTCCATTCCAATTAATCGAGGGTGGATGACCGATAAATTATAATGTTTTGAGTTTAATAAAGACACGGAACTTGCATCACGGTAAAACGAAATGAACGTGCGTCACTTTTACTTTCGTTTTCAACAACGTAATTCTCTTCAGGGAAAACAAATCAAGGAAAACATCAAGGCTTGACAATAACGCTTGTTATATAATATATATTATATTGGGCAATTGACAATAACTTTTTTTTGAAGGGAAAAGTGAGAGAGAATTGTATTACTTGTCCAACCGAACAAATACCCTTGTTTTTTCCTCTGCGCTAACACCCTGATTAAAACATTTTTTTTTTATTTAAAAATAAAAAATATCTATGGAATCACCGAAAACGTGAGGATGATTCTGTTTTATTTCATTTAATGTAAGTGGCGATTGATAGCCTATAGTTGATAATAATAGGCCTACCTAATGTACTGACGGTAACAATGTTGCAACAATGTTGTTAAGAATGTTGTTAAGAAACAATATATAGCCTAGGCTACACACGACAAGAGTGCTGTTTTCCTGAATGCCATCAAGCCTGAATCCGAGACTGATTTCATAACAGTTCATTAAACAGTTAAAATGAAGTCACTTACATTTTAGACGCAATGACTGTTTTTGTTCTGTTTCTGCAGCGAAAATAGTCCCAAACAAAGATCACCGCAGAACCGTAGCGCATCTCACAGCAACACTTGTAGCATTACTGAATGATTCAGCGTTTTGAATGAATCGGTTGAGTCAAAAATTCAATGACCCATTCATAAACTGCCTCACTCTGAATAAATCAGCCGTTTGAACGAATCGTTTGAATGAATGACTCAATGACTCGCTCATTAAGACGGTCGCCTGCCGCCTCCTACTGGCGGTTTAGTTTCATAAAGTATATTCTTTTCAACATTCCTTATTTGTATATTCAAAAATATTTAAAATAATCTCATTTAATACAGTTATAATTTTCAATTTAAATTATTTAATTTGATTAGTAACAGCCTAGTGTCTTATTATTTTAATTGAATATATTGATCAAATTTAAGAATTTGAAATGAAAAATGGAGCATGCATTTAATAAAATTAGGGGGAAATGCCCTTTATAAAAGGTACAAAAAATTTAAAAAATGTAAAAACAGGAAATGTAATTTTGCCAAAGGAAGAACTTTTATTTTAAATAAATGTTCATTTTAAATCAGCCTACTTCAGTGTGATATGTTACCATCATGCTTAACACTGAGAATCTGAATAATTGTAATGTGGTGATCAGATGCAGATATCTAAATAAAAAAATAAGGGGCGGTTTGCGCGTGGATTATTTATTTTTAACAGTGGATTCGGGTGACTCAAAGTGCACCAGATTAATGAATTTATCTTTAAAATGTACAAAATTTTCTTTTTACCCCCCTAGAGGTAACGAGCTCCACCCACAAAAATTAATGTGGGAAACACATTAGGCTATATGATGCCCAACAAAAAATACCTTATTATTAAAATACATTATTAGGATTTTACCACCTCTGCCTCATTTTGAGCCAGGAAAAACCCTGAACACTATAGTTAAACAAGAGATGATGCTGATTCGAGAGACCTGGGAAGAAATTTGAGTGCAATGTGTCTGATCGGTGCACCTGTTTTGTTGATACACCATGTGTATTGGTTGCATATTTCGATTGCTCAAGAGAAATTGCCTTTTGATCAATTGACTGTTTACATAATCACTCAACAAGATATTCTGGGGGCCGTACACTTTTTGTGAATATGATCAATCAATGAACAAAAAACCATCGCACACCTGCAGATGATAGGTGCATAGGAAAAACACGACCAAAAAAAAAAAAATTGGCCGACAATCTGCAAACGAGAAACTCCCGCACACTATTTGAACTTGCATTTAAAAAAACTCTTTATTTATTTATCTTTGCGAATATGATCAAAAATGCTGTTGCTGACTGTTAACCTTTTTAGAAAATGCTGGCAGGGAAATAGTTAATGTCCACAATAGCCTTTGCAGTCTCTACCAACAAGCGGATGGGTTAAATCAGGTGTGTTTGATGAGAGAGATCAACATGTAAATAGTGTTGAGGGACTCCAGGGGTCCGTTCTTCGTACGTCGCTAACTCACTTAGCTGGATTTGATTGTTGGCGATTTGGCATGATCTTGGATTGTTTGGTTCTTCAACGCTCATCCTGGACTTGCTGTCATAGCAACATGTGCGCAATCTTAAACCTGCTCGGGAGCAGCTTATTTCATGTTAACAGGATTAGATCCCGGCTTCATAAGCGGAGCTGATACGGGAAGTCCAGCGCAGCGCGATAGTGCACTTTCTGAGAGGTAGTCCAAATAGGTGGTTCGTGGAAAAACGCCCATACAAATAAGCTGCCATTGGACGCATAGTGGCCCCGATGGACCGTAGGGCGAATATGGATGACAATTGCCCTTTAAATAGTGGGCCTTTGTCACTTGGCGATAACCCCTGCGCTAACCTGTCGCCCCGGGAGTAGGGACCATTCGGACGCCTTTAGGGGGCGATAATGGGCAAATGCCCCCTTATACCACCCATGTATCCCCTTCTACCCCCCCCCCCACGACCCCTAAGCCACTCCCACATCCCACTAACCCACTATTTGTCCAATAACCCACTATAGTGGGTAAATGTCCAATTGACCCCCCCACCCCCACCCCCCCACTCCCGGGCCACGCCCCCCATCCCACGAACCCACTATTTGTCCAATAACCCACTATAGTGGACAAATGTCCCGTTGACCCCCCCCTCCACTCCCAGACCACGCCCCCATCCCACGAACCCACTATTTGTCCAATAACCCACTATATTGGGCAAATGTCCCGTTGACCCCCGCTCCACTCCCAGACCACGCCCCCATCCCACGGAACCACTATTTGTCCAATAACCCACTATAGAGGGCAAATGTCCCGTTGACCCCCCCATCCCTCCACCCCCCACTCCCAAGCCACGCCCACATCCCACGAACCCACTATTTGTCCAATAACCCACTATAGTGGGCAAATGTCCCGTCGACCCCCCCTGTCCATTCCCGAGCCACGCCCCCATCGCACTGACCTACTATTTGTCCAATAAACAACTATAGTTTTCAAATGTCCCGTTGACACCCCCCATTCTTTGGGCACACGGAGGCCTCATGGTGGTCCCCCCACATCCAGAGTATGGAGCCCCAACTCTGCTTATTTTTTGAGTTACGTCCAGTCAAAGTTAAAATTTCAAGCTGGTATATCTCTGGAACCAAGACGAGTTGGGGCCCCATACTTTGGGCACGTGGGGGTCTCCAGGAGCTCGCCCCAGGGCCCAAGTATGAAGTCCCAACTCGGCTTCCTTTATCAGTTTCACCCGGTCCAATTTCAAAATTCGCATCCCCAATAGCGGCTGAAATTTATCACGTTCGCTCTAGAGCTTTTGGTATGTTAGTCGGGGCGGGCCCTGGGGTCACGGTGTCGAATTTGGGGCCCCTGGTACCTTTCTATATAACTCCAACCTGCCAATTAATGTTAGGGGCCGAAAATGTCAGTTTTAGGGTTAGGGTTAGGGAATATTTTTGCCTTCGCTCTACAGACTGGTGCTTTCGGTATGTCGCTCGGGGTGGGCCCAAGGGTCACCGTGCCGAATTTGGGGCCCCTGGGACTTTTCTATAAAACTCCCATCCACCCATTAAATGAATGCGTTTGCAACCGTGGTTTCGCGGACAAGGCTTGGAAAGGGCCGATCGACTAGGGGGCGCCATTTTCCGTCTCGCCACGGCCCCCCGGAGCGGGCGGGAAAGTTTGGTGGACCTACCACCTCGTTCAGGGGTCGAAAGGTCAAAAAAGCAAAGCACGTCCGTGAAAGCACTACACCAACAACTGGCCCCTGGGACGGCCCCCGTTCGTAGACGCAGTGTCGTGGCACCTCGATATTTGAGATTTTGGCTCTCCAGGGGCCCCCGACTCACGGCCCCGAAGCCTGAAAATCTAGGACCTTCCTAACAGAAGTGTGCCACTTATACCCAACTTTCACTCAAAAGGCTCTTAGGGTATACGAGTCAAAGAGGAATCAGGCAGAAATTAGGGTTAAAGGGTGAAAATGTGTTGCCTTCGCTCTACAGACTGGTGCTTTCGGTATGTCGCTCGGGGCGTGCCCAGGGGTCACGTGCCGAATTTGGGGCCCCTGGGACTTTTCTATAAAAATCCCACCCACCCATTTAATGAATGCGTTTGCAACCGTGGTTTCGCGGACACCGCTCGGAAAGGGCCGATCGACTAGGGGGCGCCATTTTCCGTCTCGCCACGGGCCCCCGGAGCGGGCGGGAAAGTTTGGTGGACCTACGACCTCGTTCAGGGGTCGAAAGGTCAAAAAAGACACTGCAAATCCATCAAAAAATGGCACCTGGGACGGCCCCCCGTTCGTAGACGCAGTGTCGTGATACCTTGATATTTGAGATTTTGACCCTCCAGGGGCCCCTGATGAATGGCCCCGAAGCGTTAAAGTCCAGGACCTTCCTGAAAAAACACCCATCCCCCGCCGCCATCAAACTCAGTCCACTTTCGCGTCCAACATAGAGGCTGATTTCTTTTGCCTTTGCTCTAGAACCCTGCGCTTTCGGTATGTCGATCGGGGCATGTCCAGGGGTCACCGTGCCGAATTTGGGGCCCCTGGGACCTTTCTATAAAACTCCACCTCGCCAATTCAATGTTAGAGGCCGAAAATGTTAGTCTTATGCTTAGGGTTTGGGTTAGGGAAAATATGTTTTGCCTTCGCTCTATCGCCCTGCGCTTTTCGGTATGTCGCTCGGGGTGGGCCCAAGGGTCACCGTGCCGATTTTGGGGCCCCTTGGACTTTTCTAAAAAACTCCCACCCACCCATTGAATGAATGCGTTTGCAACCGTGGTTTCGCGGACACAGGTCGGAAAGGGCCGATCGACTAGGGGGCGCCATTTTCCGTCTCGCCACGGCCCCCCGGAGCGGGCGGGAAAGTTTGGTGGACCTACCATCTCGTTCAGGGGTCGAAAGGTCAAAAAAGACACTGCACGTCCGTGAGAGCAACGCACCAACAAATGGCCCGTGGGACAGCCCCCGTTTGTAGACGCAGTGTCGTGGCACCTCGATATTTGAGATTTTGACTCTCCAGGGGCCCCCGACGCACGGCCCCGAAGCGTGAAACTCTAGGACCTTCCTAAAAAAAATGCCCCTCCCCCGACATCAAATCATTTAAAGGCCTGAAAGACCCCCTTTCAGAGTGAGAGTGAAATAGCCATGAGGTAGAGATTATGCACAGAGGCTGAATTTTTTTTGCCTTCGCTCTAGAGCCCTGCGCTTTAGGTATGTCGCTCGGGTTGGGCCCAAGGGTCACCGTGCCGAATTTGGGGCCCCTGGGACTTTTCTATAAAACTCCCATCCACCCATTAAATGAATGCGTTTGCAACCGTGGTTTCGCGGACAAGGCTTGGAAAGGGCCGATCGACTAGGGGGCGCCATTTTCCGTCTCGCCACGGCCCCCCGGAGCAGGCAGGAAAGTTTGGTGGACCTACCACCTCGTTCAGGGGTCGAAAGGTCAAAAAAGCAAAGCACGTCCGTGAGAGCAACGCACCACCAAATGGCCCGTGGGACGGCCCCCGTTCGTAGACGCAGTGTCGTGGCACCTCGATATTTGAGATTTTGGCTCTCCAGGGGCCCCCGACTCACGGCCCCGAAGCCTGAAAATCTAGGACCTTCCTAAGAGAAGTGTGCCACTTATACCCAACTTTCACTCAAAAGGCTCTTAGGGTATACGAGTCAAAGAGGAATCAGGCAGAAATTAGGGTTAAAGGGTGAAAATGTGTTGCCTTCGCTCTACAGACTGGTGCTTTCGGTATGTCGCTCAGGGCGTGCCCAGGGGTCACCGTGCCGAATTTGGGGCCCCTGGGACTTTTCTATAAAAATCCCACCCACCCATTTAATGAATGCG
Organism: Scardinius erythrophthalmus; assembly: GCF_964197995.2. Classification (NCBI taxonomy): domain Eukaryota; kingdom Metazoa; phylum Chordata; class Actinopteri; order Cypriniformes; family Leuciscidae; genus Scardinius; species Scardinius erythrophthalmus. Next base: position 49,034,505 of record NC_138229.1, on the reverse strand, counting down.
TTTGCAACCGTGGTTTCGCGGACACCGCTCGGAAAGGGCCGATCGACTAGGGGGCACCATTTTCCGTTTGGTGGACCTACCACCTCGTTCAGGGGTCGAAAGGTCAAAAAAGACACTGCAAATCCATCAAAAAAGGGCACCTGGGACGGCCCCCCGTTCGTAGACGCAGTGTCGTGATACCTTGATATTTGAGATTTTGACCCTCCAGGGGCCCCCGATGAATGGCCCCGAAGCGTTAAAGTCCAGGACCTTCCTGAAAAACCACCCATCCCCCGCCGCCATCAAACTCAGTCCACTTTCGCGTCCAACATAGAGGCTGATTTCTTTTGCCTTCGCTCTACAGACCTGCGCTTTTGGTATGTCGATCGGGGCGTGTCCAGGGGTCGCCGTGCCGAATTTGGGGCCCCTGGGACCTTTCTATAAAAAACGACAATCCCCGCCGCCATCAAACTCAGTCCACTTTCGCGTCCAACATAGAGGCTGATTTCTTTTGCCTTTGACATTTTTGTGTTTTTGCTCTCCCGTCACATGTGATGTCGACTCTCGTCGTTTAAACCACCTCTGCTGTACTAAGTACACTCGACTGAACACATCGCACTAATTTTCAAGTCATTTCAGTGTTTGATTTGCATAAGAACGAGTGTCCTCGAAACCACTATTTGGCGGGAAAAACAGTGGCCTCGCGGACACGGGTGGATTTTAAGATTAGCTTTCGAAATATTTTGATGAAAACCATTTATCAGCACTCAGCGGGCTCCCCTGAGTCCGTGGCACCGAGGTTCATCCCAAAATTCCACTGTCCGCGAAACCACGGTTTTGTACAGTGTAACAAATCCAACGTGGGATCTCCATATCTCAGCTCCGGAAGGCTCTAGAGCCTCCAATCTTGCACTCCTGTCTGTGCCTCAGCACCCTCTAACAGAATCCAGAGTTTCGAAAAGATCCGAGAAACTTTAATTTTCAAGCAAAAAAAACCGACAGGCATACCCCTTACAGATTTTTCGGGTCGAAAATTACGGTTTCTCGGATCTTCTCGAAACCTTGGATTCTGATAGAGGGCGACGAGACGCAGACAGGAGCGCAAGTCCTGGCTCTCCACACCCCTCCTGAGCTGAGATATGGAGATCCCACGTAGGATTTGTTCCATTGTGCAAAACAGTGGTTTCGCGGACAGTGGAATTCTGGGATGAAACTTGGTGCCACGGACTCTGGGGGGCCCGCTGAGTGCAGTGAAATAGTTTTTATCATGACAGGAACTTTAATTCAAATGTCTACCAAAGAAACTGTCTGAAATCCCATTCAATAGATTGCAGGTGGGATTGTGTCCAATTGCAGCTTATTTAATGGTGGAAATAAGCCTCGTCCTTAAAAAATACTTTATTAGGCTCTAGGCCCGAGCCGATCGACTAGTGGGGGCCCCTTTTTGGAACTCGAGATATTGGGGGGCTCATCTCACCCGTATCTTTCTGAAAACTCACCTGTATCTATCTGAAAACTCACCCGTGTCTATCTGAAAACTCACCCGTCACAAGGGTTCCTCCCCATGCCCGGAGTATGGAGCTCCAAGTCGGCTTGGTTTCCGAGATACACCCGGTCAAAGTCCAATGTTTCACCGGGCATAACTCCAAAGCCAAGCCGAATTGGGGCTCCATACTCGCGGTGTGTGGGGGGCCCAAGGGTAACTCCCAACACCAGGAGTTTGGAGCTCCAACTTGGCTTGGTTCCCGAGATACGGGTGGTCAAAGCTGAACCGGAAGTGGCCGTATCTCGGAAATGGAAGGTCCCAGGAGCCGGGAATGGTGAGGTTAGAAGGGGCCCTATGGGCCCTCTCTAAGCCCGGAGTTTGGAGCTCCAACTCGGCTTGGTTCCCGAGATACGGCCGGTCAAAGCTAGACCGGAAGTGGCCATATCTCCGAAACGGAAGGTCCCAGGAGCTGGGGGTGGTGGGATCCGAAGGGCCCCTCTGGGCCCCCATCGTGCCCGAAGTTTGGAGCTCCAAATCGGCTTAACTTCCAAGATACACCCGGTTATACACAAGGGACTTTTGGACAAAACTGTCGATATCTCGGAAAGGACGAGTCCCAGCAGATCGTCCTTCGGGGTGGTGAGGGGCCCCTAGGGGCCCTCTCAGACCCCAGAGTCCTGAGCCTCTGGGACCCTTCCTTCTGAAGTGCACCCTTTCCTGTTGGGCCCCGTATCTCGGCCCACGGGGGCGCTAGAAGCACGGGCCAGGGTGCGTTGGAGAGGGCCCCTCGAGACCTTACTTTGTCCCGAATATGGTGCATCTCGGTTATTGACCACTCCATAAAAATGCAGTGTCCGCGAAACCACTGTTTTGGCCACTAAATAGGTTGGAACTGGGACATTTTTGTGTTCTTGCTCTCCCGTCACATGTGATGTCGACTCTCGTCATTTAAACCACCTCTGCTGTACTAAGTACACTCGACTGAACACATCGCACTAATTTTCAAGTCATTTCATTGTTTGATTTGCATAAGAACGAGTGTCCTCGAAACCACTATTTGGCGGGAAAACAGTGGCCTCGCGGACACGGGTGGATTTTAAGATTAGCTTTCGAAATATTTTGATAAAAAACATTTATCAGCACTCAGCGGACTCCCCTGAGTCCGTGGCACCGAGGTTCATCCCAAAATTCCACTGTCCGCGAAACCACGGTTTTGTACAGTGTAACAAATGCTACGTGGGATCTCCATATCTCAGCTCCGGAAGGCTCTAGAGTCTCCAATCTTGCACTCCTGTCTGTGCCTCAGCACCCTCTAACAGAATCCAGAGTTTCGAGAAGATCCGAGAAACTTTAATTTTCAACCCAAAAAAACCGACAGGCATACATACCCCTTACAGATTTTTCGGGTCGATAATTACGGTTTCTCGGATCTTCTCGAAACCTTGGATTCTGATAGAGGGCGACGAGACGCAGACAGGAGCGCAAGTCCTGGCTCTCCACACCCCTCCTGAGCTGAGATATGGAGATCCCACGTAGGATTTGTTCCATTGTGCAAAACAGTGGTTTCGCGGACAGTGGAATTCTGGGATGAACCTTGGTGCCACGGACTCTGGGGGGCCTGCTGAGTGCAGTGAAATAGTTTTTATCATGACAGGAACTTTAATTCAAATGTCTAGCAACGATATTGTCTGAAAACCCATACAGCAGATTGCATGTGGGACTGTGTCCAATTGCAGCTTATTGAATGAATGGCGGAAAAACATTTTCAAAATATAGTGGGTTATTGGACAAATAGTGGGTTCGTGGGACGGGGGCGTGGCTTGGGAGTGGGGTGGGGGGGTCGACGGGTCATTTGCCCAATATAGTGGGTTATTGGACAAATAGTGGGTTAGTGGGATGGGGGCGTGGCTTGGGAGTGGGGTGGGGGGGTCAACGGGTCATTTGTCCAATATAGTGGGGTATTGGACAAATAGTGGGTTCGTGGGACGGGGGCGTGGCTTGGGAGTGGGGTGGGGGGGTCAACGGGTCATTTGCCCAATATAGTGGGTTATTGGACAAATAGTGGGTTAGTGGGATGGGGGCGTGGCTTGGGAGTGGGGTGGGGGGGTCGACGGGTCATTTGCCCAATATAGTGGGGTATTGGACAAATAGTGGGTTCGTGGGACGGGGGCGTGGCTTGGGAGTGGGGTGGGGGGGTCAACGGGTCATTTGCCCAATATAGTGGGGTATTGGACAAATAGTGGGTTCGTGGGACGGGGGCGTGGCTTAGGGGTCGGGGGGGTCAACTGGACACTTGGTCACTTTGGTGGGCAATCGGACAAAATAGTGGGTTAGTGGGACGGGGGGCGTGTGGCGCCACACTGAGGATGAAGGCCGAACTGCATTGGGGGGCCTCGGACTTCGGGGGCCTCCCGTCGGGCCCCCGAGGGGGTCGGGGCCCCCCCAACCCTCCCGGGTCGGTCGGCCGCCCGGGGAGGGTCGGCTCGTGGCGTCGGCCGACCCCCCAAAAATTTCGGGGGGTCGGCGCGCACCGTCCGCGGACCGACGTCCGCGAGCCATCGCCCCGTTGACCGTTCGGACGCTTTCTGAAGTTTGGGACTAGCTAGAGATATATTTTTTCTCGTGACTCGTGAGATTGTCGTTTTTTGTCGCTTTTATGTTTAAAAGACAGTTTTAGTTTTTTTTTTTTTTTTTTTTTGCCATTTCCAAGCCACTTAAGACCCAATGTTGTAAAGCAGTGTTTTTTTTTTGTTTTTTAATTTTTCTAATTTTTTTTTTAGGCTATCATATTTTTTTATGAAGATCATGCAATCATGCCCATGCCGATTTCAGATATGTCACTCAGGCTTCACTAACGTCATTGGTACCATAGACTATAGGCTACCATAGACTGTCATCAAGGCCTCAATGAAGGGGATTATGTGAACAGAAAGGGGGTTCACAATGTAAATGTGCAGCCCAGTTACTATTGTGATTCTTAATATTCCAGATCAGTAATATTATATCAAATAAAAAAAAGGCAGTTGACTAAAATCTTCCATATTACAAATGTGAAAGCAAAATGGCCAGGATCTGTGCATGACTTAAGAATTTTCAGAGATTCACATTTATGCACATTATTTGAAAGTGGTAAGAAAAGTTCCACAATTAAATATCAAGCTCACTGTATTACATACACTTATGCTGATCCTAACAGAACTGCATTTCTTCATAGGTGATTATGACATGTTCCTGCAGACAGGTGTTTTATGACCCCATTCCCTGACCCAAACCAGTTACAGTGCAGCTCTAGCCAGGACAAGGGCACACAATGAAATGAACTTTGGCTAACTAAAGGGAAGATTTCAGTGTCTGAGAAGTCTGAGGGTTGCACACCTGACAGGGCCTGTGACATTGTTGCATGTGCCATATTACACAACATTGCCAAAACAAAAGAAAATACTTTTCATTAAATGTTTAATAAAAGACAAATATGCTTAGTTCCTTGAGTTTTATTTCAATTGTTCTTTGTAAAGAAAAGCCAGTGGTCAAGTGCCTGCAACAAGAGATATTAGACACATGCCTCATGCAACAAATAAAAAGGAAAAGTTAATAATAATAATAATAATAATAATAATACATTTTATTTATATTGCGCTTTTCTTATACCCAAAGCGCTACAAAAATACAAGATAAATACATTAAAAATACATTAAAAAACAACAACAACAAGAAGTATAGTAGAATATACATCAAGTGTCACCAATTAAGTCACAGACATCTTAAAAAGATGGGTTTTTAACGGTTTCTTAAAACTTGTTAGTGTTGGTGCATTCCTAACAGTTAGAGGAAGAGCATTCCACAACCTGGGGGCGGACACAGAGAACGCTCTTTCACCCATACAGTAGTTTTCAGTCTGCAAGAAGGCTGTTTAAGTAGAAAAGAGTTAGCAGAACGGAGAGATCGAGAAGGCATATATAACGTAATTAAATCACATATATATGTTGGTGCAATTCTATGTACAGCTTTATATGTTAATATAAGAGTTTTAAATCAATACGGTCATGAACCGGAAGCCAATGCAGGTTCCTAAGCACCCAGAGATATGCTGACGAAAAGGAGTATGTGTAAGAACACGAGCAGCTGAATTTTGTATATGTTGCAGACGCTTAATAGATTTTGCTGGTAGCCCAAGATAAAGGGCATTACAATAATCAAGCCTGGAGGTCACAAGTGCATGGACAAGCCTTTCTGCATCAGGTAATGAAAGAAAGGACCTGATCCTAGCAATATTCCTCAGATGGAAAAATGCAGATTTTGAAATGCTCTTGATATGTGCTTCAAGTGTCAAGTGAGAATCCAATATTACTCCAAGGTTGCGTACTTGTGGTGATGCAGACAGTACATTATTTTCAATTTCCAAATTAAAATTTTTAGCATTACAAGTAGCTGCAGGGGTACCAACTAAGAGAACCTCAGACTTTGTACCATTCAATTTAAGAAAATTTTGGTACATCCATAATTTAATTTCCTGGAGACAGTCAGAAAGGGTTGCTGATACACCTGTGAAATTTATTTTTTGTGCTAATATAAATCTGTGTATCATCAGCATAGAAGTGGAACCCGAGACCATGCTTTCTGATAATCTGCCCTAAAGGAAGCATGTAGATATTAAAAAGTATCGGGCCAAGGACAGACCCCTGAGGGACACCATGACACACCTGTCCAACGTTAGATTTATTATTTTCTAAAATAACAAACTGGGTACGATCAGTCAGGTAAGATTTAAACCACTCCAGCACCGTACCGGAAATACCAAGCCAGGTCTCAAGTCTCTCAAGCAGTATAGAATGACACACCGTGTCAAAAGCTGCACTCAAATCTAAGAGCACCAAGATAGTAAGGGCACCAGAATCAGCAGAGACGAGGAGATCGTTCATAACTCGGACCAAGGCAGTCTCAGTACTATGTCCAGAACGAAACCCAGATTGAAAAGGTTCTAAAAGCTTGTTCGTGGACAAGTGAGAATGCAGTTGTGACACAACAACACGTTCCAAAACCTTCGCCAAAAAAGGAAGATTAGATATTGGTCTGTAGTTAGACAGATCAGACACATCACACCCAGGCTTTTTAAGAACCGGTGTGATGGAAGCAACCTTAAGGGCTTGAGGAACAAGTCCAGCAGTAATGGAAGTATTAACAATGTTCAAAATGAGAGGACTGATAGATGGCAGACACTCTTTGAGAACATGAGTTGGAATAGGATCCAAGGTGCAGGTAGTGGAACTCATAGTCATGATTAATTTGGAAATGTAGTCAATGGTAACCGTTTTAAAACTAGAAAACCAAGTAGACGGACAATTTAAAGGCTGAATCTCAGAAGGTGCACTCAGAGAGGCACAAGTATTAGACTGATAAATATTATAAATTTTTTCAGCAAAAAAATTCAAAAACGTATTGCACTGCTGCACAGTGGAACAAATAAGTGAATTGGAAGGTTTAAGAAGTTTGTTAATTACCTTAAACATCTTATTTGGATTAGCAGTACCATCATTAATGATTTTAGAGTAGTATTCTGTTCTTGATATTTTGAGGGCATCGCTGTACTGAACCAAATGCTCATCATACATAAGTTTATGGACAGTGAGCCCTGATTTTTTAAACTGTCGTTCCAACTGTCTATTTTTTGCTTTAAGGGCCCTGTGCTCAGAAGTAAACCAGGGTGATGATTTAAAAAATGAAACAACACGTTCCTTCTTGGGGGCCAGCACATCTAGAGTTGATGATAAAATTGAATTATAATGATCAACAGTGTTTCCTGCAGAACTGTCATTTATCATACAAGAAAATTGATTAAGATCAATATTTTTAAGATTTCTAAAACTAATAACCCTCTTTTGTAGTTTTTGCAGAGGAACATTTAAGTTAAAACTCAAGAGCTTATGGTCACTAATACACAAATCTTTACCTTCAAGCTGATTTATATCAGCACCAGCTGTACACACTAAATCCAGTGTATGACCTTTTCTATGAGTAGGAAATTTGACCTGTTGTATCAGGTTAAAACAGTCAAGAATCTCCATCAAATTAGCAGTATGATTACAGCTAGGATTATCAACATGAATGTTAATATCTCCAATAAGAATCATAGATGGACAAAAGGGATTCACGAATGCAATTAGCTCTGTAAGTTCATCAAAAAACAGAGGGTTAGGCTTCGGTGGCCGATAAATAAACAAGATCAGAACAGGAGAAACACCGCTAATTTTGAAAACAATACTCTCAAACGATGAAACAGAAGGAACAACAATTTCAGTAACAGAGACATCAGAACTGTACACAACAGCAAGGCCACCGCCTTTTCCAGTTGCTCTGGATTTGTCAAGATATCTATATCCCGGTGGAGTACATAAATTGAGATTTAAAAAGTCATTCTGTTGGTGCCAAGTTTCCGAAATACAGAAGACATCAAGTTTTTTGTCCAAGATGATGTCGTAGAGCAAATCAGTCTTTTTGTTTAAGGAACGTACATTGAGATGGGCAAACCTGATGGAATCAGGGTGTACTTTATCAGAATATGTTGTAGACACTTGTTGAGGATAGCATAAGTTCGTAGGGCAAACACTGCGAGAGATGTTTTGTTTAATAACAGTACATGTGGGACGGGAACACAAGACCTTAATGTCAGTCCCTGTGATGTTAAAATTCCGCCGTGAACCCCTGTGAACATATTTAGGCCGACGTAGAAGGTGGAGTGATCGTAAAGTTTCATGAACACGTAAGTTAAGTACTAACTGGTGTTTCTGTGAAAGCAGTTCAGGCAGAGAGTACCTTATCATAGCGTGGTCCGGGTGTTCGGGGATCCGTTCTCCACAGAACCCAGACACTGAGAGAATACCGATGACAGCAGATAGCAGACGAATCCACATAGTAATGTCAAAATAAGGTCAAAGATGTTATGATGAACCTTAAAGCAGACACTGCTACACAGGACACGGTTTGATCGAGTCTAAAATGTCCGAGTAAATCCAAAGCGTTGGAGTGAAACAGATCTTCTGAAGCACGGTTACACAGGAACACGGTGAGCACACAGGAGTGAAACAGGAGTGAAAAATCCAGGCACAGCGTGAGTGTGTCCGATCCCAATCAGGAATGTGGTAACACGACCAAAGGAAGGAATCCAACAATAACGTATAGTAATAAATAAATAAACAATAATAATAAAAACAAAACAAAACAAAAAAACAATTAAAATTGCTGAGTGGAGAAGCGGCAACCAAACATGCCAGCGTTCTCTCCACCGGAAGTTGTCTATCCACTGCCCACCTGTAGGCCTGTGTCTCCTCTGTGTGTGCAGACTCTTCTGTAGGCCTTTCTGTAGATGTGGAATCCTGCAACTTATAGTGCAGCCATAAAGCATACAAGTATAAATGAAGTAAAGTTATTTATGCACTTGCAGGTAGGCTAGTTCCTCCATATGACAGTTATCTGAAAAGGGTTTATTCACTGGCCAGTGCAATGGAAACAAATGGACATTACACAGTCTTATACTTTCTTTCCTTTGGAAAGTTAGAAAATGTCCACTTATTGCACATATTTCAGCCACCACTTTCTTGGGAACAGATACAAGTGTTGGTGTATTATGTAAAAGTGCACAAAAGAGGAAAACACAATGTCATTACAATGAACTACACTGGGGAAAAATGTGATCAATAACTCATGGCAAAATATGTGTACATTAACATAAGTTTATCAGTTTTCACTTTCACAAGTCAAAGCAATTCATCATTACTCAAGATTTAACAGTTGAAATGACTATACAGCCTTAATTTAATGCAGCAAAAATTATTTTACAGTGTAGGCTACTAAGATCTTTTCTATTTTTTTCTCAGCCTTTTTCTTGGTTGCTTTTATAAACAGACAATCATTTATTTAACAGTGCCTTTTATAAAAGAGACTATAATATAACTAAAAATGACCATTATGTAGAATATTTTTGTACTTCACTTTTATTTGTTCCCATGTTCTAGTGTGGTGACTCTGACATTACAATGAACAAAGTAATTATGCAATTATTAAAATACAAAAATATAGGCTAATAAGTGATAAAAACATCTAACATGGCCACTTCTAACGGATTTAAATTGTCTGTTACTTTTTGCCAGCCCTCTCTCCTGGCTTTTGCAGACTTTGAGGTGTTCCCTGGCATTTTGATTAAACATTAAAATTACGAATAAACTTCGACTATATTAGTTCTTGCTCTGCTGAGGAGAAAAACTGAGCCGCTCTTTGGCCACGCTGAGCAGCCAATAGCAGCGTTGCTGATCAATGTTTCTACTATTGATACATATCCCCTTTTAACCAGCGCATGAACGCGCAATTATCTCAGATAACTCAATCCAGCGATACTAATCATATCCGGCTAGAGTTAGCCAGATCATGATTCGCACGATGATATCATCTTGGATGTAATAAGCAACGTACGAAGAACGGGCCCCAGGACCGGGGCCTTGAAACACTGCAAGTACATAAAGTAAGTGCACTTCCTCACACACCTGTCAAGAGCTGCAGCCCAGAGGAAATATTATTATCTAGTTCACAAAGTATATGGGCCAAACAACAGAAATGTAAAACAAGTACAAAATTGCAAAACGACTTTTGGATCAAACTCAGAACAGATGCAGAAGTGAAGCAGCACAAAAACAGGTGTGCCTCCCTATCTTGATAAATATTTCCTAACAGTTTCAGTTGCACAAAAACACTGTGGTCAGTTCAACAAAAGTCCACTGTCACCCGAGTGGAGAACTGAACCTAAAGAAAGTTGTTTGTACCATTACATTTTGTTAGGATATTGTTTGTACCACGGGTCGAAAAAGATGCAAAGCATCAAAACATATTCTTATTAAAAGTAGGTACAAATCAAACATGCTATATGGTCATAATGAAAATCGGGATGCTATAAACAACAGATCATGAACCATAGGGTTAGGTTTAGCAAAGTGCATTTCATACCAATCTTTATCACATGTTTCACAGTACGCATGAAAACTGGAATCAAAGGATCATGGGAACATCTGTTTTCCACACAATAGTTATAGGCCTGGGGGCTATTCCAGAAAGAAAGGTTATCTTACTATCAAACATACCCTTAACTGAGGATGTATGGGAATTCATATTGAAAAACATTCATTCATCTTCAATATGTCAAAGATATCGAGTGATTCAATTTAAAGTTGAGGAGCTCTTTTCAAAAACGCTATAAATCCATTTCAATGGTTTTCAGGAAAATTAAATTTTTTACCTAGACCCACACATTTTGTGAATATTCAATTTATCCTGTTAACTTTTTTTTTTTTATTGCTCAGTCTGAACATGTTGAACAATGATTATTAAATCAAAGAACAATATTGTTGATGATAAATTCAAATTTTTTTTTCTTTTTCAAAACGCTATAAATCCATCAATTTTTTTTCCCAAAAATGGATGGTTTGTCTTTTAAAAACAAAACAAAAAAACAACAACAAGAGAACATGCAATATAATCAGGGACTCATACTATAAATGAATATAAATTAAATAAGTGCAAATGCATGAAATAAATAAAAGCCAAACAAAATAAATAGTAAAATAAAATAAATAGTAAAAATACAATAAATATTTCCAATGTCACGTTCCAATATTGTCCACCACATAAAACAAATAATTTAAAGATAACACACATACAAATACCATTCCTTAAATACAACAATGTTAAAAATGCATTAAAATCATTTATTAACACATTTAGGCTAATAGTCATTCGGTGCCGAACCTGATAAAAGTAATGATAGTAATGATAACAATATTCAGGCCTATACGTGTTGTAGTCATTAAATAAGTGCATTTAGTTTCATATTTGTTAAAATATTATAATGTTATTTTTTCCCCATCTATGTTGATTATGAAAAGTGAACAGCATGAGTAAGATAGGAAGCGCAATATATCGAGAGACATGGTCAGGCATGATTTTGGCCACTTAATTAAGTTTTGTATTGTTGAAAGCCTTTCTTTAAAGTGAATTTCGTTTTGTATAAATTGTATCTTAATTTTAATACTTTTTTCATCAACCAATTGCCTGGATTTAATAGATAAGAACCTAACCCTAACTCATCGTTTTTATTTTGACCGCAAGGAAGTTCAGAAATTCATCCTCTACAATAACCTTGCCTTCCACGGTCTCCCAAATCGTGGGTTTTTAGTCGAGGCCGGCTAAAACTTGAATCAGCCACAACATGACGCACACTTTCAGCCATTTTTAAATCCTTAGTTATGTACAGTACATCCACAGTCTCGGTTAATATTGACTTCCAAATACTTTTTGGTTGTTCCCAAAGACTTGCCTTTGTTGAAACTTGTGTGTTATCTATCTTTGAATCTTCTAAATCCCAAATTTGTTAAATAGGATTCAAGTCTGGACTTTAAACTGTGACTAAAGAGCTTACACATACTGGTGAATTAACCATTAGAGAAACATAAAAATAATCACCAGTACTGTTAGTTTAGGGCAGCCGTGGCACAAACCTTACATTGGATGGTGGTGTAATAAATTTATTGAGCACTGCGTATATATATATATATATATATATATATATATATATATATGGCTGGGAATCGATAAAAAAAAAAAAACTAATTAATTGCACAATTTGCCGTAATTAATTGCAATTAATTGCATTTCCCCCAAGCTTGTAATCATCAATATTTAAACTTAGAATCACCTAATTAAATTAAACACAGGGAAAAAAAGGAACAGAAAATAGCCCTATATTAAAATAATATTAAACATCAATATATTATACTTTCAATAATCAATCAACATAATGAATTTAACAGATTTTTTTATTTTTTTATTTTGTCTAATTATCAAAATAAAATATAGTCCAACAAAGCTATTATTACCAGAGCATGTGATCAGAGCAGGTCATTTTACCATTGTTGCCCAGTGTGGCATGAAGAGGAATTTTACTAAAGATCTAATGTTTTAGTTTTTATTGAAAGGATCCCCATTAGCTACAGCCATGCTGCAGCTATTCTTGCTGGGGTCCTGAAAAATATGTACATAAACAAAAAGAAAAAAGTCATTAAAAATACAACAAATAAATGGAAAATGTAAATACACATACACATATACACATACATATACACATGTATATACACATATCAACATACATATGTACCCTCATACGGGCATGAAATATACACACATATAAAAACACATTCATACACATACACCTATAAATATACCTACACATGTGCATGTACACACATATTCACACACATATAAATAAATATAAACAGTCAGATGTATTATTTTGATATGCAGTTTTACATATAATTTAAATTGATTAACATTGTTAGTAAGTATGATATGCTTTGGCAATTTATTCCATTCCTTCATACCTCTGAACATAACAGTGTTTTTTATGGCATTTGTTCTTGCTATGGGTAAGGTGAAGTTGCCTTTAGTTGCATGTCTGGTACTGTACTGATGATTGTCTACACTAAAAGAAAGATGCTTGAACAAAACAGAAGGCAATTTTGAGATGGAAATGTTTCTTATGAGAATTAACAGTGAATACAACAGCCTATCTTCGACCAACAACCAGTTAAGATCTTTGTGCATTAATATAATATTTCTCCTATAGCTGCATCTAAGTGCTACACGAGCAGCTCTATTCTGTATAAGTTGTAATTTATTCATATATTCACCAGTGGCATTTGACCAAACTGCTGGGCAATAGTCGAGGTATGTCAATATTAGTGCTTTCATCGCATAATTCATAATATTTGAAGTTAAAAAATTTGCATGTCTTCTCATAATAGATATACCTCTTCCCATTTTTGCAATAATATTATTAATGTTTTTTCCATGATAATCTAGAGTCAACTATTACACCCAGCAGCTTGGTCTCGTGCACCTGTTTAATAGTTACGTTATTCATTTTAATATTAATTACAGGATTTTGATTAATGTTATAATTTGAACCTAGAATCATGCAGTTAGTTTTTACTGTGTTTAGTGCCAGTTTATTTAATTTGATCCAATCTACTACATATTGTAATTCTATTTTTAAAACAGTTTCTAGTTCCATTTGTGTACTTGCTGATGTATATAGTTGAATCGTCAGCGTACATGACAATATTTGCCTTATGTAAAATGTATGGTAAATCATTAGTAAAAATATTAAATAATAATGGACCCAGACAACTGCCTTGGGGTACTCCACATGTGATATTTCTGATACCTGAAAGACTGCCATTAAAAAACACTGTCTGTGTTCTGTTTGACAGATAACTGTACATCCATGTGATTGCTGACTGCTCAAAACCATAACAAGATAATTTTGTTAATAACAGTTCATGATCTATGATGTCAAAGGCAGCAGAAAAATCTAAAAATACAGCACCAATAATATTTCTCTTTTCAGTCTCTCTAAGCCAATCATCAGACATGTGAGTCAGTGCAGTGTATGTAATGACTAAGCCACCTGGGAATTCTCAACCCAGGAAAACCAACCTAATAAATAGGCTGCACAGATTTATTCCCTTAATAGGACAAGAGACGTGGATGAATAAATTACTTTTTTTATTAGAAGACGCAAGTGTAATAATTCAAGACAAAGACAATACAAGAAGAAATGTTCAAAATAATACTACAGCGCTAAGTAGCACAAACCTCACAACATCAATACAAAATAAATACACTTAGTCAAAAGAACAGCACTCAAATTATAATCAGACAACAGGACTGAGCACCACAACACTCAATAAGCAGCACAATAAATGCAAAAGAAAAACCAAAGCAATAACCACATCAGTATCACCTTCACACCGGTGCACATCCACAGCACAGCACAAGATAATCCACAAGGCAAGCCCCGCCCCTTTTTGCTTTTGGACACTCAACCCCTAATAACATCAAACGACAAAACACGTTCATTGAATAATTAAATACGGTTCACAGTCGAAACACTAATACAAAATAACAAAAAGGAAAATACAAAAAAATTAGCTAAACAATTAACATTTGAAAGAAAACAATACAATTACCAAACAAGACACAACACTCTCCTTGTAAACATACACGCATACACACACACACGTGGCCTACACACGCACACACACACACACACACACACGCAACCAAACACGCTAAAACTGCAGGGCGGTGATATTCCTCCTGTCAACCTGCATACGCCATTAAAGCACTAACAGTTTCTTGTTCGGCCCGAGTGGAATAAAAATTGATGCAAATCCTTTCGTTTTAATGTCTAGTTGAGACAGCAGCAAAACAGCAGCGCTACGTGATCAACGAGCGAACGTCGGTAACCCCAGCAACGGAATCCTCCCCGCTACTCGGCAGAATACGCTGCACTTCTGAAACGACAACTTTAATTAAAAGAGATATCATAGAGCATGACGCATACATACAAATAATCTGCATACTTGGTGCGAAGAATCCCAGTCACGGCAGTCCGAAGTGCGAAATCAATGTGCACGCTGTAAATAGAACAGAAGGCATTTTGATTCACCCACTGCCCTATAAGGGAAAGATCACACTATAAACAACCGCGTTCCTACCTGTGGAGAGTCTACACAAGAACGCCAGCCGTGGGAAACCGTACTCGATCCCCCACACACCATACGAGGTACCAAACAGACAAATTTCCCGCATGCGGAACCGGAAAAACAAGGAAGAAGCTCCGTGATGTGATTCATTACCAAGCAGGTATGCTCTGCCTTTAGCGGTGATAGGCTTAATAAATAGACCTGAAGCAACCAATGGTAGCACGAAGTCAAACACCTATACTGCCACACCAGCATGACTATACCAGCTCAGCAAACAGAAGTCTACTACTGAGAAATTTCACGTTATTTGAGCGGACTTTGCTTTTCCAGTGCGTGATCGGTACATGACTGGAGCGTTTGTGTCATGATTCTGCCATCTTGTTCTTGATTTTCTCTTGTCTTGAGGCAGAATCATGACAGATCCATGTTTTTATGTGCAGCACATGGCCATTTGTTTGGGCCATGTGCTTGCGTTGTCTCGTTTCTAACCCCGCCCCCTTGTTATCCTCGTTTTGTAATTATTACCATATTAGTCTCACCTGTTGTGTTCATTTTTAGCCTCCCTTTATAACTCCCTTGTGTTTCTCTGTCCTTTGTCGGTTCATTGTCAAACACTGTCTATCGTTGCTTGTCTATCTTTATGATATACCTCTGTGAGTACTTTGTCTGGAATCCTGTTTAACGTATAGTGAGAATTGTTTTGCTGTTAGTTACTGTCTAGTCATCGTTGCCTCTTGTTTTGCCCCCTGGTGGGTTTTGTTTTCTCTGTTTTGTCTACAATAAATTGTGTGTGAGCATTCAGTCTGCTTTTGGGTTCATCTACCTTCATCCTCATGACAGTTTGGGCCGTTAACGACAGAGCAGAACGCGCAGCGCAAACACGGAGCGGAACATTGAGCAGCACAGACACAGACACAGACACACACAGACACACACAGACAGAATGGAAAGCGCAGCTCACACACAGAGTGGAAAAAACCCGCTCATGAAACCTGATCGCAGAGCACGGATGGGCGGCTTATATTTTCGGCCTTTTTTCTCTTTCGGCCAAAAACCGAAAATGCCATTCGGCGGCTGAAAATTCAGTGCATCCAGCTTCAAACCAACTAGTTGGTATTTGAATTCAGCTTTGCTAATTGTACACAGCATCTTTGTTTAGTCAAACGCGCCATCAGGCAACTTTTTAAATGCAAACATTCCTCCTAAAACTCCATCCTGTACTTCTCCATCATGACAGGGTGACTTTTGTTCGGCACACTCAAACTCAAATTACAGCAGCCGCAACAGAAAGTCATTAAAACGTATATCCATTTGGTGTCAAAGCTGTCAATCACGCCGCGTATCTGTGGAGGCATCTCGCCGGTCTCGTGCAGTTTCATCTTAAGCGTCTCTGGAAGCTCAGCATTGGTTAGCCGAATAACACTGTGAGGTCAAGTATCAGCAAACGTTTGTTTTTGACAACTGTTCTCAGGTTTAAACAAAGACTTTGCAAACAAAGTATCTGTCTAGCATTGCCATGTCAGTGTATTGATTCATTGTCCCTTCATAGTTTGCAAGAGACATTTAATAAACTGAGCGTAGCCTATTCATCTGTCAATATGAAACGCGACTTGGCCATTCTAAATAATGATCGGAAGAACGCGTATCGACCACCGTTACTGTAAAATATGCACGTATGTCCATTTAAACCCGATTTTGGTCAAATGTGGATTATATCATTACACTGGCAAGAATATGGTTACATTTAAAGATGCCGTACCAAGTATGACAACGCTACGTTCAACTGCTTTTGAAATTACTGTTTTTTTCACTTCCTGAAAAGTAACCGTTTTGGACATACGTGAGTTTCATCGGGCAGCGACGATATATATATAGTATTAGTAATATATTACTCAAATTTACATCTTATTGTTTATGTGACGGCATCAGGTGATTGACAGCCGTGTCATCCTATCAGCAAGTAGTACCTTGCATTTAAGTCTGATTGGCTGTTACCTGGGAGGCGTCACGTCTGATTTCCCCGTTTGGTTTGCTAGTGTCGACGGTGGTTGTAGTGCAGCTTTGGTGCGGTGCCCTTCGTGCTGCTTAGTGGGTCTGATGACTGTTCACCTCACAGGCGTGATTCCCTGTATTCTATTGTGTAACCGGTGGGCATGACTGACCAATCCATGTCTTGTAAGCGTGCTATCTAGCGTGATCTCCTGATGGATTCTCCCTCTCGTTCTATGCCGTGATTGTTGCTACTGTCTTCGCACTATTAAAGTGCTGCGGTTAATACGGCCGCGCTGACGCGATCATCACTAAAGAGAAGGGGACTGCTCGTTTGGTTCTTATCGTGGCGTTATATTTGACCTGCTTCATATTCCTGGATTGTGTGAGGGACTAGTTGGTTCCTTCCACTTGTAGGGGAGCTAGCTGCCCTCTGTGTCTTTGTTTGATTTGAAACCTCTTTTTGTTTGTTTTCTGTTAACTAACTTCTAATCTTTTGGAAGTATAGTTTTAGTTAACTTGATTTTTGTTTTCTTTTTATTTAATCTTTACTATTGTAAAGCCATTTAACTGCGTGAAATATTTAATCAAGCCATTTAATTGCTTGGTTCATGTGATCAACCATCTATCAGTACAATTCTACTTGTGTGTGTGTGTGAACCTCTACTGAGCTAAAATTGTCTTGTATTAACCAGGTGACCAACTAATTGACTTTTCTGCGCTTGAATGGTTTGTTTCTTTATTTTTGTCATTGACATTTATTGTTGTGAGGATTTGCTTTATTGATGTCCATCTGGTCATTTTCATGAACATTGTTATAGTTTCTTATCTTTATTCTGCAGGCGCTGGGGTCCCACAGGTGGATTGCTCTTCCTCCTCCTGGTGGTGGTCTTCTATCGTGTGCAGTGTACACTGTTGAGTGTGTGATTGTGTGATTAAGTGACACGGGGGTGTGTGTGCGTGTGGAAGTGTGCGCCGTAAAATCAAACTCCACGCTGCTTCCTGCCATTGGGAGCCTCAGGCCTGCCGGTATTTAGTTTCTGTTTTTTCATGTTTTTCTTATTGTTTAGTTTAAAGTGGGTTTCAGTGCCTCTTGTCGTTTTTAGTGTCCAACATTTTAATCATTGTATCAATAAACATTTGTATTTTTGTACTCACGTCTCTTGTCTAATTATATGAGGGAGCCGAACCTGTGTGCTTTGCTCAATGTTTGAGTATTTTCCCTGGGGTTAACTCCTAGGGTGGCGTAGTCGGACTTTCTTATTAGTAAACAACTTGGGCTTGTGTCTCAAATTGCACCGCCACGCCTCATTTACATATAATAAACACAATGATGTTGTTTATACTTTCAGGGGGTTGGGGAAGTCGGAAGCTCACCCCAGTGGGTACACAGGCAGGCTTATTAAAACGACAAAACTAGTGGAGAATTCTATTCTGTACATTGCTCCACTTCAACTGGACACTGCTCCCTTGCCACCTTCATCAGATGCATTTCGCAATATGCCTAAGGCATTATGTAAAAAGTGCAACATATCGTTCCCCTTCAGGTCCTTACAAATCACATCAAGACTTGTTCTGATGTTGCTTTGGTCGAAGATGAAAACGAAAGTCAGGATGAGGCTGGATGTGGGCAGGATGTGGAAAGTGTGAAAAAGAACAATGAACTTTCTAAATATATTTGGTCCCAATGCGATCAAAAAACTGAAGGAAAAAAAAAAGCATTTTAATGTGTTTTATAGTTATGATTTTTTTTTGTGGTTGGTCATCTATATTGTAGGGTTGCTGTCCTATTTGTCAAGAGGAAATGCCTCTTGACATCTTGGAATTTCATGCCAGTGAATGTGGCGAAAGGTGTGCAAGTTGGAAAATATTAGTTTTATGATAAACATAATATGATTTATAGAAGTACTTTTTACCTCACACTAGAAACAGGATTTTAATAGTTTTTTCCCTTTCCTACTGTATATTGCAATGGATGATGAAATAAACACAGCAGAGTTGTCATGTATGGATAACGAAGTGAATGACACTGCTGAGTTTTCATACATGGATAATGGTAATTAAATTGTTTCTCCTTTGACTTTTTTTGCAGTGCTACACAGAATAACATGAATGTTTGTTTAAATCATTATATTGCTGACATTCTAACGAAGTCTTTATTTTGTAGTCCATCTTGAATTTGTAGCAAACAAGTAAAGATGAAAAAAATATTACACTTCTGTTGATGTGCAATAGAGCTCTTTTGATATGCCATGATTTAAGAATATATATTATTAATATTTTTTTTCTTTTTTTTTCTTTTACTAGATTGGAAGACCCATCCGGATCCAAAAATGGCTGTAACCTTGTACAAAAAGGACATTCTCCAACTGCACGAGACAGGGAAACCTCTTTTTATGTGTATGGACTTGAGCTCATGTACTGAAGAACAGGAGAGGCAACTGATCAACTTCTACAAGCAAAGAAACGTAGAGTGGGCATGTCCTGTAAAATGTCAACTTCAAGGTACAGCTGTAGAAGATGAAACTATTTATGCAATTAATTATGCAGCTGATATAGTGTATTCATGTTGTCAGCTTTAATTACTGTATGTTCATTGTTTTAGGAGATGCAGCAGTTGGCGATGGAGTCACCAGGCACTTTTTTTCAACAGTTCTTGAACAACTGAAGTATGGCTTCAGTTTGACCTTGGGTATGCAGTTTATTAGTTGCACTGCAAAATGTACATGCTGATATGTAATTAAATCAACAGGAAACACAGGAGTTACTTGCCTCTTTGAGGGAGAGCCAGACCACTTGGTTCCCTCGTCATCACAATTCCTTATTGAAAGCGATCTCTTCCTAGTAGCAGGGGGAATGCTAGGCCATTCCTTTCTGCACAGTGGCCCGTGTCTGCAGGGCTCAGCAGAGCTTTTGTTCATGTTCTGCTGCAAGGTTTGCAAGATACAACCACTTTGCAATTGGTGAGAGACCATCAACTTGGTAAGTGTGTGTGTTTATATATATATATTGAGTGCTGGATTGGGAGTTTTCTTGGGTGCATGGGTGCAACTGCCCAAGGATTGTATTCAAAGACTCCTGGGCTACAACCAGAAGGACAAATACTTCCTTTCACCCCATTATTCGTCAACATCTTTATGGGACATTTCACACTCATCCACTCACAGCATTACTTTTTGTGTGATTTATTTAATGTTTGAGTTTGTTTGTTTGGTGTTTATGGTGACCTGTTTTATGTAAAAATTCAATATTTGCTGAGAAAAGATTTTCTTTGTTGTGTTTTGTTGATTCATGCATAACAGTGTTAATTTTTGCAGCCATTTTTGATTTAGTCTTAGTCTTCATCTTCAGACGAAAATGCTTATTGGTCTTAGTCACATTTTAGTCATTTTGTCTTTCATAGTTTTTGTCTAGTTTTAGTTGACGAAAAGTCATTGCATTTTTTGTCAACTTTTAGTCATTACTTTTAGTCAAACTGCAGTTACCGACATTAATTTTGGTAGTCTTTAGACAAAAATTGTCATAATTTTTCTCTCTAGGCCAATTCAATTAAGTTTGAGAAAATGAAATTAAGGTACCAGGATGTATTGACATTGCACTCTTTAGCAGTAGCACTTGTGCAATACCCATTTTCCTTAGTTCAGTGGTCTAGTGGTTTTTAGAGTGCCGTACCCCTCTCTTCCACTTAGAAGTCACACCTTTTCCATTAAGGGACAGTATTTGCCCCCTTTAATCGATGTTTCCAGTTAAATTTTTACCTTTATAAGTACCTTTATGAAATAAATAATGCTTTAAATTAAACAATGTTCAATAAATATGCAATGATAGTAAAAACGAAGGGATCCTTTTATGGAGTCATTCATTCATTCAGTAACAAAGCAAGTTGCTATATTTATGAACGGGTCTCTGAATCTCACGATTCGTTCAAAGCCACAGATTCGTTCATGAATCACCGCCGTGTGCTGCAGTTCTGCTATGGCTTTCGTTGTAAAATAGAGCAATAAGCCTACTGAAAAAATACTGTTTTAAATGTAGTAGGCTACATCACTTAATACCCTTCTGTTTGTTGAACTGTTGCATAAAATCAATGTCACATTTGAAATCGTGTGGATATTCAGGAAACATTGCATTCTTGTTCGTATATTATGATCAACATTAAAAACCCTGTTGGATATCAGCTTGCATTTTGATCGCGGATTTCAGTCGTACAAACAGCGCGGCTCGTGGCAGAACACAGACGGACTAAATGAGAAATGATACATTAATTTAAGTAGAAAATCTCAAATGAAGATCGCTAAACTCCAGATTACTTGTCTGTGTTTTCAGATCATCCGCGGATTCCGCGCTACTTCAGCAGTGTAGTAGATAGAGAGCGTGCGAGCGCATGGTTGCCAGATACCATGCGGCAACCAGGTAGAAAACGTGTTCTTTTAACAGAAAAGCTCTTACTGGGGATTTAAATTATTAAAATCTGGCAACCATATGCCTAAACACTCGTAAAAACAGTCAATGTGTTGTCGTCTCGTTTATTTGACTCAAACAAGTGGTTTTGGTCAAGTTTAAAATTGTTTTAAACACATTTCAGTCTCGTCTTTTTTCGTCAACGATAATGCATGTGTTGATATAGTCACAGTTATCGTTCAATGACGTGGGTGTCGTATCTCATCGTCTCGTCTTAGTCAGGGAAAAAAAGGTCGTCAACGAACATTTTTCGTCATAGTTTTCGTTAACGAAATTAACACTGATGCATACCCTGAACACAGCATCCGGTAGGGTAGAGTGCAAGACTGATTCCCCCCTCATTCTTCTGTAGCAGGCCTGGCTTGAAATAGCGGGGACAGTTATAGAGTATGTACAGTATGTTGTGTTCTTTTTGGTTGTGTGTTGTGTACTACTGCAGCTTTGAGTCCAAGACAAATTTCCTTAAAAAGGACAATACAGTATACTAACTAACTAACTAAAAGTGTTATGATGCCACTGAATTTGGCTGCAGAAAAAAAATGCTCTTAAATAACATCCCTTTTTCATGGAACTGAATACCTAGTCCTAAGTAAACTATCTTATATGAATTCCTTTGAAGTTGGATGAAGCATATTCTTGGAATTACCCCCCATTACTTAAAAAGGTAACGAGAGACCTGGAAAGATGGAACTCACTACCATTATTGTTAATTGGCAGAATAAATTGCATAAAAATTAATGAAAAATGAACAATGTCAAAATCAGTTAGAATAATCACATGTAACAATTTAATATTTCAGATATCAGAGATCAATTCCATAATCAATTCAAATATCTAGAACATGGTTATACATTGGTTACACCAAATAATCTTACCCAGCTTGTACCTGAGAGAGAGAGAGAGAGAGAGAGAGAGAGAGAGAGAGAGAGAGAGAGAGAGAGAGAGAAGGGAGAGACCACCTATTCAATCCATGTCCAGCAAAGAAGAGCCCAGAGAGAGCGAGCACACCTTCCTTTATCCCCTTGACCAGGTGACATGGGGGATGGGGGAGACCACCCTCAAAATGGCTTCTATCCAACAAAAGGGGGGTGGCATTATCTGGCCTTATCTCTGAACCAGTTTTCTCTAAACTTCTATAAACCTTATTTCCTTTTATTTTATCTGTCTGGATATGAGATATCTGTACCACTCACTTTGAGACATTTCAGATGACACCAAAAACATAACAGTCAATGATAAACATTCACATTAAACCATGTTCTTGTGTGAGCTCTTAGTTGTTTCTGAGAGGAAGTGAGGTCGTATGGGGGAGGTCAAATGTTAATTAGCCAGCAGGGCCCTTTTGTCTCATAGACCAGGCCTCAACCAGTATTTCCAGTCTTACAGATTTATTTCAAACTCTTCCAGTTTCTATCGCAATAAAGTTTTTTAATACTCTTAAAAGCTTGATAAGCATTTAAAAAGCAATTTAAAAAAAAAAAAAAAAAGCAATTTTTAAATTACGTATGGCTTTTAAAAAAGGTGGATTACAACTCCCAGATTTTTAGCTTTATTTCTGGCAGCACAAATGAGAGCAGTATGGTCTTTTGCAGATGAACAGCACATCTCCGCCTGCATGGATGCACATTGGAAAATATCATGCAGGGGAAATACCTCTAGACAAGGCTTTATTCATTCCCATGACTTGTGTCAAGGAGGTGGTTAATAACCCATTTATTAGACACACTTGTAAATTGGGGTTTGAGATAAAAAAAATGTAAATGGCTATTACCAGTTTACAACAATACTCCATTTCATTGCAACCCGGCTCTTCTTGAGGTACTAAGAGATGGGGTAACACAATATTGGTATAAAAAGGGCATTCCAGTGTTTGGAGATCTATATGAGGAGGACTCACTTGTGACATTTGAACAACTGAGAGCAAAGTTCTCTCTTCCTGTTAAACATTTTTTGTTTTATATTTCCACGTGAGACATTATATAACTACATTACAAGGAGGTCATTTGAGGCCCCTCTCCTCACTCGTATTAGACAGTATTATAAGAGAGAAAAAATTGTCCAAAGGTTTTGTCCTATATGTATACCTAACTTCAGTGACTTATATGGGGAAGTTGTATCCTCTTCTAGACGTAAATGGGAAAAAGATCTAGAATGTACTTTTGAACAAGATACCTGGGAATTCATCTGTAAAAATGCTTTAACATTTTCATATAACAGTAAACATAGATTAATACAGTTTAATATTATACACAGGGTATATTATACACCGGAAAGATTACACAAGATAAGAGAGAGTCATATTCAGAATGTTGTCCTAGATGTAAAACAAAGGTTGGAACATTACTGCATATGTTTTGGACTTGTTCGGAACTTGAAAACTATTGGAGAAATATAATACAAACTATTGACAAGATTATTAAGGTTAAGCTTTCATATGATCCGAGATTTATGTTACTGGGGGATGAATCGGTCCTCCAACTTGATCAAAGGATGAATTTATGTTTTGTTAAGATTGCTCTTATAGCAGCAAAGAAATGTATAGCTATACAATGGAATTCTGAAGAACCACACAGTCATGCTGTATGGCTTAGAGAACTTCCGTCCTATGTGCCTGTTGAAAAGATAATGTTTAATCGGAAGAAAAAAAAAATCATCGATGTTTGAAAAGATATGGGGCAGATTTATTGAATATATGAATAATTTGGATGTCACATTGATTGAAAATGCTGAAATGATAATGTAACCCTCTCTACTTTAACTTATGAAAACTTATTACATACCAGCTGAGTGCCTTGTAATACTGTCCATTTGAGTGTTCTGTCTCTTGGTTGTGGTTAGAAAAAATGGTTTACTTGTATACTGAACTGAATCTGTGAATTGTTCATGTGAAAAATAATAAATATATTGATTAAAAAGAAAAGAAAGATAACTTAGTCCAGTATCCAGGCGCTGTTTGACAGGAGATTAGTGTGTGTGAGCTTCGGGTGTATCCGCTCAGAAAGGCGCATGTTAGAACAGCGCATCAGTGCGCAAATGTAATGTTTAACCAGCAAAAGCACATGCAAATAATGAACTTTTGTGAATTGCTACGGTGACCGGGAGGGGACATGTTCGGTTCACTTATTTTTGTCGTGGCCACAACATATAAACTCGTGGGAACGTCATATTAAGTCGTGGCCACGAGATCATTTTGTTGAGGTAACGACATCATTATGATCGTGGCCACGCGATGCAAAGTCGTGGCCTCGAGATCATATGTTGAGGGAACGATATATTTTTCTCGTGGCCACGAGATCATTTTGTTGAGGTAACGACATCATTATGTCGTGGCCACGCGTTGAGGGAGCCACAGCGGCCAATACTGTAACCGTACCATAGACTGGGCTACAGCAGAGATGGAGATGACAGAAGAAATAATATTTTACTTTAAATTAGGAATGTCATATAAAGATAAAGTGCGGTCTTTGGCATTAAGACATGGGTACGTTATAAAGATAAGCGCATTCTTAGACTTTTTTTGTCGCACGCATATTTAGGGACCGTCTCAAAATTACATGCAACATTGGCGTAAACGTTTCTAACTTCAATAGCATTTGAAGACAATGACTTACAGTCATAAAACCAATTGTACATTGTTCACCCAGGTCTCATGTATGATGCACACCTTTTAGATTTTTGATATTTATGACAATAAACTGCTGAATCATATGCAAATATTGTAGGCCTATTTCACATACTGTATGGGATCATACACAAAATATGACAATATTTAAAGCTCAATAGCATTTGAAGACAATGACTTAGTCATAAAACCAACTGTATATTGTTCATATAGGTCTCATGTATGATGCACACCTTTAATATTTTTGATATTTATGACATAAACTGCTAAATCATTTGCAAATAATGCTATGTATTTCACTACTGTGTGATCATATACAGAATATGACCACATTTAAAGCTCAATAGCATTTGAAGACAATGACTTACAGTCATAAAACCAACTGTACATTGTTCATCTAGGTGTCAGATATGTGGCAGTAGTGAAATAGGCCTACAATATTTGCATATGATTTAGCAGTTTATTGTCATAAATATCAAAAATCTAAAAGGTGTGCATCATACATGAGACCTGGGTGAACAATGTACAATTGGTTTTATGACTGTAAGTCATTGTCTTCAAATGCTATTGAAGTTAGAAATGTTTACGCCAATGTCGCATGTAATTTTGAGACGGTCCCTAAATATGCGTGCGACTAAGTCTAAGAATGCGCTTCATGTGTCTTTCACTTAGAACGTACCCATGTCTTAATGCCAAAGACCGCACTATATCTTTATATGACATTCCTAATTTAAAGTAAAATATTATTTCTTCTGTCATCTCCATCTCTGCTGTAGCCCAGTCTATGGTACGGTTACAGTATTGGCCGCTGTGGCTCCCTCAACGCGTGGCCACGACATAATGATGTCGTTACCTCAACAAAATGATCTCGTGGCCACGAGAAAAATATATCGTTCCCTCAACATATGATCTCGAGGCCACGACTTTGCATCGCGTGGCCACGACATAATGATGTCGTTACCTCAACAAAATGATCTCGTGGCCACGACTTAATATGACGTTCCCACGAGATATTATGACGTTCCCACGACTTAATATCACGTTCCCACGAGTTTATATGTTGTGGCCACGACAAAAATAAGTGAACCGAACATGTCCCCTCCCGGTCACCGTAAATTGCAGTGTCCCGTGAGTGTAAGTCTACCTCTGATGTGATTGTACATCGAGTTGTACATTGAGATGGAGGCGCCAGAACTGAACTGATATAATGCACTGTAACACGATACTACGATATTTCTTCAAAAGAGGGTCATGGAGACACTTTAATCGTCCACAATCAAAAATCGTGAAATCGCACACGACATTAAAACATTGTACTAGCGTGCCTAATCATTATTAACACATTTCTATTGATTAATTGTGCAAAACCAAGATGTATGAACATCAGAAGTACCACCCACAATTCAACAAACAGATATACACATTTATCTGTACTCACATGTTTGCATGAACGCATTACACAAACCATAACCAGGAGCTCGACACACATACACACAAAGTTCATCAATCACCGCTACCACTGCTGGTTATTTAAGCATATTTTTCTAAATAGATTTTAAGAAAATATACTTATATTTATGTATTATACTTATATTTTAAAGTGTGTTAAAAGTAGAATTATGAAAATAGGTAAAAGCATGATGCCAATATACTTTTTATATATTTAAAGATGGTACAATTTTTTTGTAAGTATATTTGCAATGTACTATTGAAAAGGGAATATATTGATAAAATTTAATAAAAGCATAGTTTTTCCACCAGTGACGTGCTGCCACCTACTGGCAGGGTCCCGCTAGTTGCCATTCTGTAAGTCTCTTACAAAGCCTTATATCACAATAACAAGACAATCTCTGTCTGCAAGTTAGTGTCACAATGTGTAGTAGACAGTGGCGTTGTGCAAATCCATGGGTGGAAACGCCGATATTCTGTGTGGCGTTGATGTGTTTTAGGAATTCATTCTTTATTATCTCCTCATCGGAACTGAGCAAACTAGACTGAAAACTATAAAGAACTTCAAAAGGGAAGAAGAAAACAGGAAACAAACTGAATACAGGAAGATTTAAGGAGTGTTACAGAAATGTATAAACAACAGTTTTATGATCAGCCTGTCAAAGCAACAATCGAGTTAAACCAGTTTAGAAAAGTGCTAAAACTTACACACAGGCAAACCGGTTTCCAATCCATAAGGAGTCATTATAGACAGGCATCATAAATAATAACAAATACCATTACAATGAGTCTTTATTGAGAAAATCACTTTCATATTGCTGATGACATGCTTTTTATAAATCCAATGATTTAAAACAGAATATACAACCTAAAATGTTACGTATAACTGAATCTTCAGTAATCAGAGAATGTCACCGTGGTTTTCTCCCAGTACACAGAACACTGCACTGCAAAATATGCTTTTCTTACTTAGTATTTTTGTCTGGTTTCCAGTCCAAATATCTAAAAATTCTTAAATCAAGATGCATTTACTAGATAAGTCAAATTAGATAAGATATTACTTCTTGTTTTCCGGGGGAATTAATCAAAATTAAGTGAGTTTTTGCTTAAAACAAGAAAAATTATCTGTCCATGGGGTAAGAAAAATAATCTTAATATTCAAACAGAAACAAGATTATTCTTCTTACCCCATGGACAGATAATTTTGCTTGTTTTAAGCAAAAACTCTCTTCATTTTGATTAATTCCCCCGGAAAACAAGAAATAATATCTTATGGCATTTTACTAATTTAGTAAATTCATCTTGATTTAAGAGTTGTTTTGATATTTGGACTGGAAACCAGACAAAAATACTAAGTAAGAAAAGCATATTTTGCAGTGTGGTGTTGTACTGCCATCTGGTTTTGACCACAACTATAAACTGGCCTTCATGTGCTCTTCCTGCTGTGTCTACAACTCCTACATACTAATATTTAAACTAACCATTTGTTACAATGCACTAATTGTGTACATACATGTTTTTACATTATACTTATATTTATAAAATACTTGCATATACTGTAATTATATTGTGTAATAATCTATAATTACAGAAATGAATTCCATGTTGAGCTCTTAAGCCTCTCTTAAACCCAAACCTGTCCTAGCCGTACCCGTACCCCTCCACAATAGCAGCACAAACGCTTCGCAACACTACATGGACACAATAACTGCATTGCACTCATTTATTAATGCAAGTACATAGTAGTTATTGACACCTAATATAAAGTCTGACCCCACTTCCTAAAAACAATGACAGCTTTTTATTGGTTTTACACAAAACTATATGCACCATTTCCCCAAACACAGCAAACAATACTCTATCATTGTTCACATTCTCAGTCAGACATGACATCTTACTTACCAGCAAACTGGTTCCAGCTAGATCAGTAATGCACAGACAGAGGTGGGCACAAATACATCAAAAACTATTTTGTTACAAACTACAAATACTAGCTCATGAAATTTAACAAAATAAAATACAAAATACTGATGTGAAAAATGTATTTAAATAAAATACAAGTAATTAGTATTTTGAAAATAAAAAAATACTCCCACAATAATCTTAAAGGGTTAGTTCACCCAAAAATGAAAATTCTGTCAGTAATTACTCACCCTCATGTTGTTCCAACCGCGTCAGACCTTCGTTCATCTTCGGAACACAAATTAAGATATTTTTTATTAAATCTGAGAGTTGTCTAACTCCTCCATAGGCTTCTAAGGCATTATAACTTGCTGGCCCAGAAAATGTATTAAAGACATCATTAATATAGTCCAAGTGACTCCAGTGGCTCAATCTTAAGTTTATAAAGCAACGAGAATACTTTTTGTGCGCAAAAACACCCAAAAATAACGACTTTATTCCACTTTTCATTTCCTTCTCTCTGGGCCTCTAGTTGGTTCACGTAGTGTTTTTGTGCTGCGCGTCTGTTTTGCACGTCACACGCATCACACACATGACCAGCGTCGGCCAATAGTGAGCCTACATGTGACGTACAACACAGACGCGCTGCGCAGTTATACTACGTGAACTAACTCGAGGCCCAGAGAGAAGGAAATGAATAGTGTAATAAAGTCGTTATTTTTTCTTTTATTTTTTTTTGCACACAAAAAGTATTCTCGTCGCTTTATAAACTTAAGATTGAGCCACTTTAGTCACTTGGACTATATTAATGATGTCTTTAATACATTATTTGGGCCAGCAAGTTATAATGTCTTAGAAGCCTATGGAGGAGTTAGACAACTCTCAGATTTAATCAAAAATATCTTAATTTGTGTTCTGAAGATGAACGAAGGTCTGACGCGGTTGGAACAACATGAGGGTGAGTAATTACTGATAGAATTTTCATTTTTCGGTGAACTAACCCTTTAATGCTGTTTTTAAGGTGTTTTTAACTTCTCCTGGGTTCAAAACTCATTCACTTCTTGGAGGGAGCCTGGTCTACAGGGTGTCACGTGATTTTCGTGCATCTAACCTGGATATTGCCATTGCCAACATCAGACCGAAAATATGGCAAAATCATTTACTATGGTGATAAGCATATGGTGATTTTTCTTAAGTATTTAAGTATTTGAAATACTCTAAATACACTCCCTCAAAATATTTTGTTACAAACTACATTTTATTTTTTCCACACCTGCAAAATACACTAAAGTAATTAAATACGTATTTAAAATACATTTAATTGAAATACTGCCCATGTCTGTGCACAGAACATGCTATTTACTAAATTGCATTTTACACAGCTATAAAAATGAGCTATAAAAGGGGATGTGAGTTCCCAGAGCAAACCAACTTTAGTGGGAAGTGGAGAAAGAACAAGAGGTGGAGAAAGAGACAGAGTGAAAGATGTAGAAGGAGAAGAGATGGGTCGAGTGGAAGAGGCAACAGGAGAAACCACAAGAAGACATGACATGAGTGACATCATTACTGTCAATAGTGCTGAAACATTACCCAGAAACATGAATCAGGTATGACACTCTAATTCAGTTTTCATCATCATGTTTATTATGAAACAAGAGTTAGACTGTGGGATAGTTGAAGATGATGAGGCTCCTTTCAGTCAGAATGAGGACCTGCGGTTTGTGGGATTAATATTCATGTTACTGAGCTTGATTATTCAGTGGTACTATGATCTTCTCTATCGAAATAAAAAGAGTAATTAGTTGAAAAATAAAATGCCATGATGTTTATAGTTAAGTGTTGCCTAACTGGCCTGAGTTCTGTCACTGGTGCGCTCTCACCTCTACAGCCCAGCTGATCTTATCTTGTAGTAAAGGAATCCAGAAGCTGCTATGAGGATTCCCAGCACCAGTCCAGCAGTTTCAATGGTGAACAATAGCTGGATATTAAACTCAAACTCCGGGACAGGGGGGTCTGTGAGAGACAGACATCACAATAGCATTAAATACAGTAAGGGTTAATCCATGGCTAGCTGTGCATTAAGCAGTTTTAAAGCATGACGTGAAAGTTCGTACCTGTGTCTGTTCAGCGTCTACAATGATACTATGAATTACATTAAAGGTTCATTCCACTTATTTTGGAAATAGGCTCATTTTCCAACTCCCCTAGAGTTAAACAGTTGAGTTTTACCGTTCTCGAATCCATTCAGCCGATCTCCTCTCATTCCTGCGTAATACTCAAGGACCTTTGCTGCCGTACCATGAGTCCAGCCGGCGCAATGATATCACGCAGCGCCTGAAAATAGTCCCCAGCCAGTTAACTTCCAACATGACTGGCACTCAGTTTGTAGGCGCTGCGTAATATCATTGCGCCCGCTGCACCCATGGTACGGCAGCAAAGGTCCTTGATTATTACGCAGGAATGAGAGTTTAGTTCATAGCCATATTGGCCTAGAAAATAGCAACTTTTCATTTTCAGTCGTTTAGTACATGATGTAACTACAGAATAGTCAAAGTTTAAATGGGAACATTTTTGAACATTGCAAACATCACTGACCTCCCTGACGTCTTGATTTCTTTTGCTACGGACTCAACACCCCCCCCCCCCCCCCCCCACACACACACACTTCTATATTATTGTTTTGTTTTTGCTTTTGTCTCTGTTTATATGTGGACAGTTTT
The DNA here is from genome assembly GCF_964197995.2 of Scardinius erythrophthalmus. Classification (NCBI taxonomy): domain Eukaryota; kingdom Metazoa; phylum Chordata; class Actinopteri; order Cypriniformes; family Leuciscidae; genus Scardinius; species Scardinius erythrophthalmus. Next base: position 49,003,311 of record NC_138229.1, on the reverse strand, counting down.
CATGGCATCTGTCTGTATATAGTTCATGTGAGCTTTGATATGTTCCTGGTATGATAAATGCAATAAAGTATAACAGGTTATAGCAGGTTGGACTATTCCCGTGTGTTGTATGATTGTGTAATTGACACTACATTGGTGTGTCCTGAGGTCTGGGACAGCAGGGCTTCTCTCTCACCCCAGTCGTAGATCATGGGTTTGCTGAAGCTGGCGTGCTCCACCACACAGGAGATCTTCTGTCCAGCTTTAGGAGTGTATTCTAGCTCAGAGTGGATCTGGTAGAGCCAGTCTCCATTCGGCAGCTCCTCAGTGTTGGTCACATCAGACGTCACCACTACACCGTCCTGCAACCAGGACACTTTAATCGGCTCAGGGTAGAAGTCGTACACACTGCACATGACCAGAGCTGGGTGTGTTTTATCGCCCGGCGTCACTGAACTGAGCTTCACCTTCGGCTGCACTGAACCCAGAAGAGACACATACTCAATTACAACTAAAGATGTGTAAAAGAAGAGTTCTGTGTGAGCCTTGTGTCCCGTACCTGTTTTGTTGTAGATGGCTGCTTCTGTAATTTCAGCGTTAGGTCTGCAGAACACCTCCACTTGAGCCTTCATATGCTGTAATATGCTTGGATCTTTGTTAAAGTTCTCTGCAGTTTTCACTCCAAACTCAGTAAACCCCACAAACTTCCCCACAGTGCTGTTGAACTTTACGAGTGGATATTTATTGAAGTAGAAGCCTTCAATGAACACCATGTCACTGAGATCAGGGGAGCTGTAGATGCATTGTGTCCACCGGTAATTATAATAGCCATCCGCTGAAAAATAATGTCTTCATGAGATTATTTCAACAATAAAAACACAAGCACTTGAACACATCAGCCTGATGCTGTTATTACTGGAATGTCCTTTCTAAAACATAATGTCCAATCCATATTATTAAAACATCTATACCATCTATAATTATGAGCAACGTAAGATCTCTACAGAACAAAATTGAGGAGCTGCGTGTAAAATCCAAAGTCTGACATCAGAGGTGATGAAGTGTTTAGAGAAGTGTATAGTATCGTGTTAAGAGAAAATGTTAATAGTCACTTAGATCCACTCCAGTTTGCTTACAGGAAAGGAAAAAGAGCAGGTGATGCCATCAATAGCTTGTTGCACTTGTTTTTAAAGCACCTTGAGGATCCTGATGTTTATGCACGAGTGCTTTTTATTGAGTTTAGTTCAGCCGTCAGTACTGTTCAACCACATTTCTAAATTAGAAATTGAAAGCAGTTAAATGTAAATCCTACAGTTATACAGTGGTATCACGCCTTTTTAATAAATAGACCTCAGAGAGTCAAAGTAAATAACAGTTTATCTGAAGTGAAATGCTGTAGCACTGGCGCTCCTCAGGGTTAGCTCACCAGCTCTTCTTACGCTGTACACTAACGAGTGCTCAAGTGGGCACTCACACAACTACATTATGAAGAAGTCAGATGATACAGTCATTTTAAGTCTGCTGAAAAAACAAGATTCCTCTTCTATTTTTATTCTGAGATTAATTCATTTGTAGACTGGTGTGATGCTAATGTTCTAATAGTGAATACTAAGAAAACGGAGGAAATCATTTTTGATCCCAAGGGCATTGGAGATCATATGCCCATAGTTGTTCATAACCAAGAAATCACACAGGTGCAATCATACAAGTACTTAGGAGTACATATAGACAAATCTCTTACGTGGGACAAGCATGTTATCTGGGTGTGTGAAAGACTTCACCAGAGATTGTACTTTTTACGAAGATTGTGGTTTAATGGAGTTGATAGGAAAATTATGTTCTTTTTTATCAGTCTGTACTAGAAAGTGTGATTAGATATGGTCTGTCCACTTGGAATGGTGATCTTTCTGTAAAATCAAAATCAAAGTCACTATATATTGTTCGATCTTCAATGAAAATGATTGGACTGAAAGACTATCCTAGTATTCAGACTCTGTACGAGCAATGCACACTAAATGAGGCTAAACGGGTGTTAAGCGAGCCATCTGACGTACTCTACCGCTCTCATGTACTCCTACCGTCTCGAGGAAGGTGCAGAACTCTCCGCTTTAAACAGAACCTGTTCAAAGACTCCTTTGTACCGAGACAGTTAGACTGCTGAACATGAACTTTATTTATTTTTATGTGTATGATGTGTATATTTTGTGTAATGTTTTAATGTAAGCTATCAGGTTTTGTCGAAATGCTGGCTATGGAGTCCATCACAAATTTCCCTACCAAGGACAATAAAGTATATTTCATTTCATTTCACTTCATAATTAACAGTTTAAGAAGTCAAGTCACATTTATTTATACATCGCTTTTTACAATACTGATTGTATCAAAGCAGCTTTACAGAGATAACAGGAAAAAATGCAGCAAAGTTTGTTTCTAGAAGAAAATAGTGTCACAGTCCAGCTTACGTAAGTTCAGTGATGGGTCATTTTTGTTGTAAAAAAGTTGTTAATTTAGTTTAAGTGTAAGAAAATGTTGCTGTTAAATCTTGCCAACACTGTTAAACACCAGTTCTCTGGTTCTCATGGCAACACTGGAGATGATGCTGATACTCACACTTTACACACACTAATGAAATAGGGGGGGGGGGGGGGTTGGGGGGGTGTGGTCAAATGTAACTTTCCTTTTCATTTATTATTTAAAGCTCACTTCAAGTACTTCGATACCACAACAAAAACTACTAGCCCAACTAATAAAGTTCAAACTTTTTTTTACAGAAAGTATGGAAAAACACAATAATGGTATCAGAAAGTAGATATGACTCGAGCGCTTTATTCCAGGCTCAAATATAATAACTATAATATTCAAGACTAAAGCTCTGAAACTCCAAACAGGACACAAATGCATCATAAAGTATCATAAAAGTGCATGGTCCATGTGACTATCTGAAGCCTTCAGAAGCCATAAAAGTGCTGTGTGTAGGAAACAGGCTGAACTTCAACTAACTGAAGCATTAGATTCAATTCAGTTAATCAATAATTCAGTTGCAGAAGTGAACAATGACTTATATTTCTCACACAAAGACTTGAGTCATGGCTATAATGTCTTTAGTAAAGCGGATTAATCTCACCTGCTCCAGTGAGGACAGACAGCATCAGAATGTGATGAAAACTCAAGAGCCCTGGCAGTGACATCTTCACACACTCTCTCACACACACACACACACACACACACACTTTATCACAACTGACATAGCCAATACCCTGTTCATGTTAATGTGATCAGTGTCTAAAACCACTGACCAATCAGAGACTCTTTCTACATGTGTCAAGTGTTGCTGAGCGATATCATGCTTTCAGTTCTAAACCCCAGTTCAGATACATTACCTGTATGCTGTGGTGCTAACCCTAACCCTAACCCTAACCCTAATTTAAACACCTATTACCTTATTTGAATTATTCTCCGGTTAGGTAAAGTAAGTTAAATCTGTGAATCCGCGTCCGCTTGGACATTATCTTTCCAGTCCTGGAAACTGCCTAACCCTTGTTCATGTAAAGCCTTTCTCCTCTTCGTCCTCCTTCTTCGTTGCACTCTGTGTCTCGTCCGCAACACAGACGACGGTAAAGCTTGCATTTTTCCTTTGCATTTGCATTTGCATTTTGTTCCTCACAATGCTTTTTAATAAATGCTTAAAACATTAAGTTTGGGATGTTCTTCTTTATAAACCACTTGCTTCATATATGGTTTCAATGATTATTACAAGTGTCTTTCTTTATATAACACTTCCTTAATAACTCGTTTAACAACAACTTCTGGTGTCTTGTTTTATAAAAACACTTTCATTATAAAAGGTTACCATTATGGTTGACTACAATACATACGTGCTTCATACACAAAAAGGTGTATTTATAATAGAATAATTGCATATTTCATAACAATGCACTTGGCAGACACTTTTATCATTTATACTTTTATCACAGCTTACATTGCATTTCAAGGCACACATTTACATTCTTATCAGGTGCTGCTTTCCCTGGGAATCGAACCCCTGACACGCTCTACTGTTAGAGCTACAGGAACCTAAAGATTGCAGTAATAGATTAAACACAATAACATTTAAACTTACATTCCTGAAAACAACAACAACGACACAATCTCTAAAGTTTTAGAGAACACACAATATGAACAACATTCTCAGGTATTTATATCCAAACGTGACACTCTCTCTCTCTCTCTCTCTCTCTCTCTCTCTCTCACACACACACACACACACACACACACACACACACACTCCCACTCTCACACACACACACACACACACACACACACACACACACACACACACACACACACACACACACACTCACACTCACACTCACTCACACACACACACACACACACACACACACACACACACACACACACACACACACACACACACGCACACAAGCTCGTTCATCTCACGCTGCATTGAGCGGACACGTTCAGTTTTTCTTGTTACCCACCCTAAGTGAATGTGGGGTCGGTGCCGCGCTGGGCAAGGGATGTAACCGGTGAATTAGAGACGGTAAAGTGAGTGTGTCTAATATCATTGCTCTTTAAGAGTGTGTGAGTTGTTCCACACACATACGATGGTTCAGACTGAACGGCACTGCTAAAACTTCTATTACAGTTTTTCTCGATTGTTTACACACATTTTCTGAAAGCATGCCTCGTACTCTCAGAACTCTACACACACACACACACACACACACACACACACACACACTGGGCAAAACACCTCAATTCTCCTGCAAAATGAAACTTTACATTCAAAACAATGTTATTTCTTCTCAAAATGGTATTTTGTTTTCAAATGATACACAAACCACCATATGAATAGACATTTATAAGAACCAGTTGAACACTGATGTGCTCAATGTAAAACACTATGATGAATGTAAAACACTTCTTCTCCATTCATCATAATGACTTAGGCCTTTTTTTTGTTCATTGTTACACTTTCTACAGACAGTACATACATAAGTGTGTTGTAAAATATTTGAGAATATTGTTTTTATACTCAGAATACACGGTAACAAATATATTTTATTTTTCCCACAAAAACAATGTACACAGTGTACATCCCAACCAACACAAAGCTGCACATACAGTGGTCTACATACAAACAACAGAAGAATTGACTGTATACAGTTAAAGAAACTATGCTGCATCCTCTATTCTGTTTCTTCCTGTGGCCCTTTTATGCTAAAGCTCTGATTGCTAACTGCAAAACTGTGTGACGGGTGTTTGCCCATGTGATGAGTCAGAGTGCATATCTGAATGGAGATTTTCTGCATGAAAATTGTGCCAAAAGCAGAGAATTGTGTGTAGTGTTTTGAAAAAAGTGTGTTTTAGACCTGCAGTTTGAGTGTAAAGCAGGAATTGTCCTTGTAGTTCAGCAGGATTGGTTCAGGGGGTCGGTGCATGAGTTACATGGTCATTGTGTCTCAAGTTCCAGTATTTGTGAGTAAACCACTGAGAAAAACTGTAACATGTGAATAAAGAGGGGACGAGGTTCTGCTTACGGATCTGCTGTAATGTTTAGCTGCTGTATACCAAATCATAATTATTATCACAAATAACTGTGACAAACCTCCCGAACTCAGAATCAGAATCAGAAAGAGCTCTGCTGCCAAGTATGTTTGCACACCAGGAATTAGTTTTGACAACAACAGTACACAGACAGTAAAATACAACATAAAGAATAAAGAAAAGCAAATAAGATACAAAATAGACAAACTGTGTACAAGCAAATTTAGAGCAGATTTATTGAGTGTCAGATGCTGTGCACCAAACATCATTAACAAGCAAAAGAACAAACCCTCTTATATGTATTTGAAAGCATCCTGAAAGTGTAGTTAGTGCCCTCTCCTTTATGGCTGTCAGGATCCTGCGTTAGTCAGTTGTGCATTTGTTTTCCCTGTTCCCGTTTTGCCTGTGTTCCTGCTCATTAGTTTCTGTTGTTTCTGATTTATCACACACCCGTTTCTGTTCCAGTAATTTACCTCACTCTGTACCTCAAGCCAATAGTTCCTCTCAGTTCCTCAGTTTCGTTCCTTCTACGTGTATTGTATATCTGTGTATCTTCTATGTGAGGGAGTGTAAAATCAGTCCCTCCAGTTTTTTGTGAGCACTGAATAAAGTTAAAAATGCTGCATAATTCCCCATTTCACAGCAAAATGTCACAAAAATTACAAGATCTCTCAAAAAATAAATTATAATGATCTAATTGAACTATCCCTAATTTAATGTACGTTGTAATGCATTATTTAATGTACGTTGTAATGCATTATTTAATGTACGTTGTAATGCATTATTTAATGTACGTTGTAATCAGTGGTGGAAATGGGCAAAATTCACTGGGCGGACTATTTTGAAAAAAATAAAATAGAGGTCATCTGGCTTTAGATGACCTTTCAGATGTTTAAAAACCTTTATAATCTATAATAACTAAATTAAATAAATGATTTATTTTTATGTTTCATGCAACCCCCTGGGGTCAGCTATTGCAAATAATAAAAACAAAACGTTGTCTTTGTCTTTTGTCGTTGAACACTGGACTCTAAGTCGCCCTCCTTTGCTTTTCTCATGATGTCATCAGCAGTCTTATGTCCATGGCTTCCTTTATGTTGCCAGATTTTCTTCCAAAGTGATGCCATTTGTGCCTCCCTTGTGTCTCCACTACTGCATATTTGAAAGTCCAACCATTCTTTGGCCAACCTTGATCCCTTCATATGATGGTGTAATCCTAATCTTCCTATACTACCACACGCATCCCATCCAAGCTTGCCATTTCTGTTCTTTAGCCACGGATGGCCTTTACAGCACGAGTTGAACTGCTCCTCTGTCTAGCAGCTGGGGAGAATGAAACCTGCATTGCTGGAAGTCCCCTGATCTTCACTTTCTCTAGACTGTTCAGGTTGTTCTTCATTCTGCTCATTTTCCTCCTCATTCTTGTCCTTTTTTTCCATATCATCATCCTCTGCCTTTTCAGTCGTAGCTTTTTTGACAGGTGGTCCAAAGTAATTTAATAATGTTCTTTTCATCCTGTCGAACTGACTATGTCCTTCAAACTCTTCTCTATCTTTCAGTCGTTTTTTTTTTTTTTTTTTACTATAAATAAAAATAAGGGTGGCAAACTGTCAGTTTGTAAATGTCATTGTATTTGAAGAACAAAATACATTAATTTACAAATATTTAATCAGAATGTTAGATATTTAAATTTGTCCACAAGTTGAATAAGAGGAAAAATCTGAAATGAAACCGATACATCAGTCATACAGTGCCATTGTGACTGTAAAGTGCCAAGGAACGAAAGGTTGATGATACGCAACAACATAATGATCGCAATAAACTCCTGCTGGGGGGTCATTTGGAATATTTCAAATTTATGTGGGAAAAGGATACACAAATGAGGCATGGTTACAGTAATATTGTTTTGAAAGTTTACATTTTTTGATTCAGATTAGCCCTAAAACATGTATAGTTTTGTCAGTGTTTATTTAAAACATCCAATTATGCAGAATTATACAATGTCAATATTTAATTGAATACAATATATACTGTAGGATATGAATTTACCCCTAAATACCCATATTGTTTCAAAATGATAACTGCAAATCCACCTTTCACTGCCTGGAATTCAGTTGTTTCTATGAATTGCAGATTTGCGTAGCTTTCGCCATTCTGTAAAAAATATACTTCAGATTTGTTGTCAAATCTAATTGTGCAGTCAATCGTAAAGCTCTTTCCCTTTGTAGATGTGTTTTTCAAACAAATGCTGCCACTCAGTCTTTTATGGGGATTTATGGTATTTTTATTATTTATTTGCCAAAACCAAAACTTTTATGATCAAAGACTTTTACCTACAACCACTATATGGCTCCAGAGGCTTACTCAATGTGTTTTATCTCTTTTAGATTTAAGTTTAGACATTTCTAAAATCATTATTATATCAACACAATTTTGTTTTTGCTGTAGCTGATTTATCCTTTTTAACAACTTATGTAAGAGAGAGCAGCTTCACCATTCTTTTCTGTGTGTGATTTTGAGGAGGGAGGAGGGAGGAGGGAGGAGGGGGTCTGGGGTATTAGTTAAATAAAATATTATTTACAAAGAGTTTAGCCTAAATTGATTACCTCACAAGAAGGCTACAATTAGCCACAAAAACTTATTTCTTTTTTTCTTTATTCCCTTAAATGCCTATTAATCAATACCTAAAATAACACATTAGCTTGAAAACCCCTGCAATTAATAAACAAACATTATAGACCGTTCTTATTTATCCGTACAGTATTACATTACCAGTAGATTGTATTTAATATATTTCACTTTGTAACTGTTAAACACATTTGCAGTTGGTTTGTAAAAGATATCATCATTACATGATTGGCCTGTATTACATTTGCAGTTTTGACCAGCTTGTGTGTGTTTTGTGCATCTCACGCATGTGTTTCTGGATTAGACAGTGTGCGTTTCTGGATCTGTTACTGTTTTTTTCGAAATCCGAAAAGCTCTTTTCGAACAAAACAACTAGTTAATTTTAAGATGGCCATTTTTTTATTATTTTAGACCGGATCAATTCAGCTACGTTAATACAGCTTACCCACGCGAAAGTTTCTGTTATGACATCTGTTAAAGTAACAGTTTCTATTCAGATTTTCGAACAATATTACAGTTCATCATCCAAGATTATTTATTTACCTCAAGCGTCTGTTTTGAAGTTCTGTGAGTAGTAAGAAAGACGCGCACTGATAGAGAAGCATTTCCATTGGCTGCAGTCTGCAGGCATTGGCCAATAACAAAAGACGACATAGCGCAGCCAATTTTACAGAATGCCATTGATAAATATCAATATCCCTCTAAGTTTTTATGATCATATATTGTGCTACGTTTATGTAGCTATTATATTGTAGATAAAATATAGTAATCATTACAATGTCCACAAGAAAAAAAAAAAAAAAAGCCTATATATAACCATTTATTTTCTTTCAACTGGAACGCCGCCCCCCCTCGAATTCCCCACACCCCCCATTTCCAGCCCTGGTTGTAATGCATTATGTCAGGGGTCTGTGTTAAACCATCTCAAATAATAAAGGCCTAGGACAGCGCAAGCCATTAAAAAGCATTTGGACCGCTGTCATGAATCCAGTCTCTGTGGTTCCTCCTGCGTGCCACCAGAGGGCCCTATCACTTGAATATTGACTCTTCTTCCTGGACTTTATTTCCCATAAACCCCTATACCTGGCACTGATTAGCCTCTTTTCCACTGTCGGGCCGCTGCGAGCCAGGGCTAACCTGTGCCGGGTGAGCCCAATAGCCTTGGAGCTCAAGCACAAGCTGTGTTTCCACTGTCGGGCCAGTAGCAGCGCTGCCCTAAACCCACCCTAAACACGCCACCATAGAGCAACATCACACAACCCCACAGTTTCACCAGCTGACTGAAAACTAGCTAGATCACTAAATGATCACGACAGAAGCGGACATTTGGCCTTTACTTAAAGACTTAAAGGGTTCCTATTATTCCCTTTTATGAAGTATTGATTTTGTTTTTGGGGTGTACTAGAATATATTTTCATGCTTGATTGTTAAAAAAACCCGCATTATTTTAATTATTTTACATTATCACAGCTCCTCTCCAATTTCAATGAAGCCTCTCCTTCCGAAATATGAAATGTGCTGTGATTGGTTAGCTGGCTCAGTGTGTTGTGATTGACAGCACTTCGGGGAATGTCACAGCCCTTCATAACTGCAAGCTCTACTCAGATGTAAATATTAATGATGGCATCAATTGCAAACCATCTCAAGCCTGATTCAGACTCTGACAATGTTCATTTCACATTTATTTGTAAAGCGCTTTTTAAAATACATATTGTTTCAAAGCAGCTTTACAGAAAATGCATGTCTACATTACAATTTAGACTGATCTGTTATCAGATGAAACTGTCTTCCGGAAGTTATGTATTCCAGAAATGTACATATACAAATCACATAGTCAAATTCAAATAATGTAATAATTTAAGGAAGAAACAACAAGCTCACTGAAGTAATCACAAATGATTTTGACATTTAGAAAATATATCATTGGTGCATGTTGATTTAGAGTTTGCGTCATCTCTTCACAGGTGTTGTGTCCTCTCTTCACAGGTGTTGGGTCGTCTCTTCACAGGTGTTGTGTCCTCTCTTCACAGGTGTTGGGTCATTTCTTCACAGGTGTTGTGTCCTCTCTTCACAGGTGTTGGGTCATTTCTTCACAGGTGTTGTGTCCTCTCTTCACAGGTGTTGCGTCATCTCTTCACAGGTGTTGTGTCCTCTCTTCACAGGTGTTGGGTCGTCTCTTCACAGGTGTTGTGTCCTCTCTTCACAGGTGTTGGGTCCTCTCTTCACAGGTGTTGGGTCATCTCTTCACAGGTGTTGGGTCGTCTCTTCACAGGTGTTGTGTCCTCTCTTCACAGGTGTTGTGTCCTCTCTTCACAGGTGTTGGGTCATCTCTTCACAGGTGTTGTGTCCTCTCTTCACAGGTGTTGTGTCCTCTCTTCACAGGTGTTGCGTCATCTCTTCACAGGTGTTGTGTCCTCTCTTCACAGGTGTTGGGTCGTCTCTTCACAGGTGTTGTGTCCTCTCTTCACAGGTGTTGGGTCCTCTCTTCACAGGTGTTGGGTCATCTCTTCACAGGTGTTGTGTCCTCTCTTCACAGGTGTTGGGTCATCTCTTCACAGGTGTTGGGTCATCTCTTCACAGGTGTTGGGTCATCTCTTCACAGGTGTTGGGTCATCTCTTCACAGGTGTTGGGTCGTCTCTTCACAGGTGTTGGGTCATCTCTTCACAGGTGTTGTGTCCTCTCTTCACAGGTGTTGGGTCGTCTCTTCACAGGTGTTGGGTCGTCTCTTCACAGGTGTTGGGTCGTCTCTTCACAGGTGTTGGGTCCGTCTCTTCACAGGTGTTGGGTCATCTCTTCACAGGTGTTGGGTCCGTCTCTTCACAGGTGTTGGGTCATCTCTTCACAGGTGTTGGGTCCGTCTCTTCACAGGTGTTGGGTCATCTCTTCACAGGTGTTGGGTCGTCTCTTCACAGGTGTTGGGTCCGTCTCTTCACAGGTGTTGGGTCGTCTCTTCACAGGTGTTGGGTCCGTCTCTTCACAGGTGTTGGGTCGTCTCTTCACAGGTGTTGGGTCATCTCTTCACAGGTGTTGGGTCATCTCTTCACAGGTGTTGGGTCATCTCTTCACAGGTGTTGGGTCATCTCTTCACAGGTGTTGGGTCATCTCTTCACAGGTGTTGGGTCATCTCTTCACAGGTGTTGGGTCATCTCTTCACAGGTGTTGTGTCCTCTCTTCACAGGTGTTGTGTCCTCTCTTCTCAGGTGTTGTGTCCTCTCTTCACAGGTGTTGGGTCATCTCTTCACAGGTGTTGGGTCATCTCTTCACAGGTGTTGGGTCATCTCTTCACAGGTGTTGGGTCATTTCTTCACAGGTGTTGGGTCATTTCTTCACAGGTGTTGGGTCGCCTCTTCACAGGTGTTGGGTCGTCTCTTCACAGGTGTTGGGGTCCATTTCTTCACAGGTGTTGGGTCGTCTCTTCACAGGTGTTGGGTCATCTCTTCACAGGTGTTGTGTCCTCTCTTCACAGGTGTTGGGTCATTTCTTCACAGGTGTTGTGTCCTCTCTTCACAGGTGTTGGGTCATCTCTTCACAAGTGTTGTGTCCTCTCTTCACAGGTGTTGGGTCGTCTCTTCACAGGTGTTGTGTCCTCTCTTCACAGGTGTTGGGTCGTCTCTTCACAGGTGTTGTGTCCTCTCTTCACAGGTGTTGGGTCCTCTCTTCACAGGTGTTGGGTCATCTCTTCACAGGTGTTGTGTCCTCTCTTCACAGGTGTTGGGTCATCTCTTCACAGGTGTTGGGTCATCTCTTCACAGGTGTTGGGTCATCTCTTCACAGGTGTTGTGTCCTCTCTTCACAGGTGTTGTGTCCTCTCTTCACAGGTGTTGGGTCATCTCTTCACAGGTGTTGGGTCATCTCTTCACAGGTGTTGGGTCATCTCTTCACAGGTGTTGGGTCATCTCTTCACAGGTGTTGGGTCCTCTCTTCACAGGTGTTGGGTCATCTCTTCACAGGTGTTGTGTCCTCTCTTCACAGGTGTTGGGTCATTTCTTCACAGGTGTTGGGTCGCCTCTTCACAGGTGTTGGGTCGTCTCTTCACAGGTGTTGGGGTCCATTTCTTCACAGGTGTTGGGTCGTCTCTTCACAGGTGTTGGGTCATCTCTTCACAGGTGTTGTGTCCTCTCTTCACAGGTGTTGGGTCATTTCTTCACAGGTGTTGTGTCCTCTCTTCACAGGTGTTGGGTCATCTCTTCACAAGTGTTGTGTCCTCTCTTCACAGGTGTTGGGTCGTCTCTTCACAGGTGTTGGGTCATCTCTTCACAGGTGTTGTGTCCTCTCTTCACAGGTGTTGGGTCATTTCTTCACAGGTGTTGGGTCATCTCTTCACAGGTGTTGGGTCATTTCTTCACAGGTGTTGGGTCATTTCTTCACAGGTGTTGGGTCGCCTCTTCACAGGTGTTGGGTCATCTCTTCACAGGTGTTGGGGTCCATTTCTTCACAGGTGCTGGGTCATCTCTTCACAGGTGTTGGGTCATCTCTTCACAGGTGTTGGGTCCTCTCTTCACAGGTGTTGGGTCATCTCTTCACAGGTGTTGGGTCATCTCTTCACAGGTGTTGGGTCATCTCTTCACAGGTGTTGGGGTCCATTTCTTCACAGGTGTTGGGTCGTCTCTTCACAGGTGTTGTGTCCTCTCTTCACAGGTGTTGGGTCATCTCTTCACAGGTGTTGGGTCATCTCTTCACAGGTGTTGGGTCATCTCTTCACAGGTGTTGGGTCATCTCTTCACAGGTGTTGGGTCATCTCTTCACAGGTGTTGGGTCCGTCTCTTCACAGGTGTTGGGTCATCTCTTCACAGGTGTTGGGTCATCTCTTCACAGGTGTTGGGTCCGTCTCTTCACAGGTGTTGGGTCATCTCTTCACAGGTGTTGGGTCATCTCTTCACAAGTGTTGGGTCATCTCCTCACAAGTGTTGAGTCATCTCTTCACAAGTGTTGGGTCATCTCTTCACAGGTGTTGGGTCATCTCTTCACAGGTGTTGGGTCATCTCTTCACAAGTGTTGGGTCGTCTCTTCACAGGTGTTGTGTCCTCTCTTCACAGGTGTTGTGTCCTCTCTTCACAGGTGTTGGGGTCCATTTCTTCACAGGTGTTGGGTCGTCTCTTCACAGGTGTTGTGTCCTCTCTTCACAGGTGCTGTGTCCTCTCTTCACAGATGTTGGGTCATCTCTTCACAGGTGTTGGGTCATCTCTTCAAAGGTGTTGTGTCCTCTCTTCACAGGTGTTGGGTCATCTCTTCACAGGTGTTGGGTCCTCTCTTCACAGGTGTTGGGACCTCTCTTCACAGGTGTTGGGTCATCTCTTCACAGGTGTTGTGTCCTCTCTTCACAGGTGTTGTGTCATCTCTTCACAGGTGTTGTGTCCTCTCTTCACAGGTGTTGGGTCATCTCTTCACAGGTGTTGGGTCATCTCTTCACAGGTGTTGGGTCCTCTCTTCACAGGTGTTGTGTCCTCTCTTCACAGGTGTTGGGTCATCTCTTCACAGGTGTTGTGTCATCTCTTCACAGGTGTTGGGTCCTCTCTTCACAGGTGTTGTGTCCTCTCTTCACAGGTGTTGTGTCCTCTCTTCACAGGTGTTGTGTCCTCTCTTCACAGGTGTTGTGTCCTCTCTTCACAGGTGTTGGGTCATCTCTTCACAGGTGTTGTGTCATCTCTTCACAGGTGTTGGGTCATCTCTTCACAGGTGTTGGGTCATCTCTTCACAGGTGTTGGGTCCTCTCTTCACAGGTGTTGTGTCCTCTCTTCACAGGTGTTGTGTCCTCTCTTCACAGGTGTTGTGTCCTCTCTTCACAGGTGTTGTGTCATTTCTTCACAGGTGTTGGGTCATCTCTTCACAGGTGTTGGGTCATCTCTTCACAGGTGTTGGGGTCCATTTCTTCACAGGTGTTGGGTCGTCTCTTCACAGGTGTTGGGTCGTCTCTTCACAGGTGCTGGGTCATCTCTTCACAGGTGTTGGGTCGTCTCTTCACAGGTGTTGTGTCCTCTCTTCACAGGTGTTGTGTCCTCTCTTCACAGGTGTTGTGTCCTCTCTTCACAGGTGTTGGGTCATCTCTTCACAGGTGTTGTGTCCTCTCTTCACAGGTGTTGTGTCCTCTCTTCACAGGTGTTGGGTCATCTCTTCACAGGTGTTGGGTCATCTCTTCACAGGTGTTGTGTCATTTCTTCACAGGTGTTGGGTCATCTCTTCACAGGTGTTGGGTCATCTCTTCACAGGTGTTGGGGTCTATTTCTTCACAGGTGTTGGGTCGTCTCTTCACAGGTGTTGTGTCCTCTCTTCACAGGTGTTGTGTCCTCTCTTCACAGGTGTTGGGGTCCATTTCTTCACAGGTGTTGGGTCGTCTCTTCACAGGTGTTGGGTCATCTCTTCACAGGTGTTGGGGTCCATTTCTTCACAGGTGTTGGGTCGTCTCTTCACAGGTGTTGTGTCCTCTCTTCACAGGTGTTGGGTCGTCTCTTCACAGGTGTTGGGTCATCTCTTCACAGGTGTTGGGTCATCTCTTCACAGGTGTTGGGTCGTCTCTTCACAGGTGTTGGGTCATCTCTTCACAGGTGTTGGGTCGTCTCTTCACAGGTGTTTGGTCCATTTCTTCACAGTTTTTCTCGATTGTTTACACACATTTTCTGAAAGCATGCCTCATGCTCTCAGAACTCTACACACAAATCAAACAACACACACACACTGGGCAAAACACATCAATTCTCCTGCAAAATGAAACTTTACATTCAAAACAATGTTATTTCTTCTCAAAATGGTATTTTGTTTTCAAATGATACACAAACCACCATATGAATAGACATTTATAAGAACCAGTTGAACACTGATGTGCTCAATGTAAAACACTATGATGAATGTAAAACACTTCTTCTCCATTCATCATAATGACTTAGGCCTTTTTTTTGTTCATTGTTACACTTTCTACAGACAGTACATACATAAGTGTGTTGTAAAATATTTGAGAATATTGTTTTTATACTCAGAATACACGGTAACAAATATATTTTATTTTTCCCACAAAAACAATGTACACAGTGTACATCCCAACCAACACAAAGCTGCACATACAGTGGTCTGCATACAAACAACAGAAGAATTGACTGTATACAGTTAAAGAAACTATGCTGCATCCTCTATTCTGTTTCTTCCTGTGGCCCTTTTATGCTAAAGCTCTGATTGCTAACTGCAAAACTGTGTGACGGGTGTTTGCCCATGTGATGAGTCAGAGTGCATATCTGAATGGAGATTTTCTGCATGAAAATTGTGCCAAAAGCAGAGAATTGTGTGTAGTGTTTTGAAAAAAGTGTGTTTTAGACCTGCAGTTTGAGTGTAAAGCAGGAATTGTCCTTGTAGTTCAGCAGGATTGGTTCAGGGGGTCGGTGCATGAGTTACATGGTCATTGTGTCTCAAGTTCCAGTATTTGTGAGTAAACCACTGAGAAAAACTGTAACATGTGAATAAAGAGGGGACGAGGTTCTGCTTACGGATCTACTGTAATGTTTAGCTGCTGTATACCAAATCATAATTATTATCACAAATAACTGTGACAAACCTCCCGAACTCAGAATCAGAATCAGAAAGAGCTCTGCTGCCAAGTATGTTTGCACACCAGGAATTAGTTTTGACAACAACAGTACACAGACAGTAAAATACAACATAAAGAATAAAGAAAAGCAAATAAGATACAAAATAGACAAACTGTGTACAAGCAAATTTAGAGCAGATTTATTGAGTGTCAGATGCTGTGCACCAAACATCATTAACAAGCAAAAGAACAAACCCTCTTATATTTATTTGAAAGCATCCTGAAAGTGTAGTTAGTGCCCTCTCCTTTATGGTTTTTAATTCCCTGTGCAAATGCATTGATGAAGTCAACAGTTGGATGTGTCAAAACTTTCTTCAGTTAAACAAAGACAAAACTAATGTCATTGCATTTGGAAACAAAGATGAAGTTCTCAAGGTGAACGCATACCTTCACTCTAGGGGTCAAACAACTAAACATCAAGTCAGGAATCTCGGTTTGTCCCTAGAGTCAGACCTTAGTTTCAATAGTCATGTCAAGGCAATAACTAAATCAGCATACTATCATCTGAAAAATATTGCAAGAATTAGATGCTTTGTTTCCAGACAAGACTTAGAGAAACTTGTTCATGCTTTCATCACCAGCAGGGTGGATTATTGTAATGGACTCCTCACTGGCCTTCCCAAAAAGACCATAAGACAGTTGCAGCTCATACAGAACGCTTCCGCCAGGATTCTGAGCAGAACTAGAAAATATGAACACATCACACCAGTCCTCAGGTCTTTACACTGGCTGCCAGTTAGATTTAGGATTGATTTTAAAGTATTATTACTGGTATATAAATCATTCAATGGCCTAGGACCTCAATACATTGCAGATATGCTCACTGAATACAAACCCAACAGATTACTCAGATCATTAGGATCACATCAGCTAGAAATACCAAGGGTTCACTCTAAGCATGGCGAGTCCGCTTTAGCTATTATGCTGGAACAGCTTCCAGAGGAGATCAGACGTGCTCCTACAGATGGTGGCCAACCAGAATGAGACTTTTACCGCCGCCGTTCCCGCGGCGGCAAAATTGGGATGTGTATTTGCTGCATTTTACCGCTGAGTGGCGCTGTAATCACAGACTTTGAAAAGTGTCAGTTTATTCTCTTTATGGCGTAATCTGCCGCGGCAGTAATCTGAGCTGAGGTCACAGATAAATTCAAGATAAATATTGTGGTTAAACGAATTCAAATTCATTAAATTTAAACAAAGTAGACACACGTTAACATTGTGTGCCCAGTTTTTCTATAATTTAGAAAGGCTATGTCAATAGGTTACTTACTTCGTGTTATTTTAATGTGTTTGTAGATTTATTAACTGAAACATAACAGTGAAATAAATTAAAATAATTTACCGTAAAATTAAAACATTTTCAGGACTTGCAGTTACCCGATGTTAGTCAGTTTAAGCATTCTTTGTTATATTCAGAATTAAATAGGCTTACATGTTGTTATGCTTATCATTTGAATTCTTTAATAAATAATCAACCACAATGCCTATTAGCCTACTGCCGCAGCAAAAATAAACCAGTCGAATTTCAAAGTCGTTCGCGCACAGCAGCAACTGCGGCATTTTAAAAGGTAAGTTTCCTATCTGTTTATAAAAAAAAAAAAAAAAAAAAAAAAAAAAACTGTTTTCATTATTTGAACAAAAATGAGACTGATTGAATATGTAAAAATATAAACAAACAAAGCAGAGAATAAAACAAACTTTTAGGGAAAGAATATAGGCCTATTATGCTACAACAGAATTGGTTAACATTAACGAAAGCAAAATATGTAAAAATACATTTCAAACAATATAAAACAAAACAAATTCGTGGCCGAGTGGTAGGCTATAACGTTCAAATCCCGAACAAACATGGGCTACTTTTTTATTATTAATGCAGAAAGATTTGATAGTTCTAAAATATTGCTACACCATAGCCTATTGTTTTTTTTCTCATAGCCTATTTTAAATATTTTATATTTATAAAATAAAATTACCATTAATTTCCATTTTACATTAGGGACAATTTTTATCCAACAGAATGGCTGAATTAACATCTGCATAATAATAATAATAAATAAATAAATAAACAAACAAACAGCACATGTCTTGTAAAAACACTTTTTAAAAATTTTTTCGACACATAATTTCGAGAGAAAATAGTATACCTAGGCTATTCAGACGATAGCTCTGTGGTCAATGCAATAACAATAGCCTCTCGAAGCTTCAAACGATCTGAGATCGAATCTCAGTGTAGCCGACAGTGTTTATGTTTTTCCGTTCTTGATGCTTAAATATGCATCTGTTTATTAAAGTCAATCATCTTGTTTAATTATCAATTGTACATTACAACATCAATTTGCTACATTCCAGTTGAGCCGCTGCAAAGACGACACATCAGATGAAGGAAGACTGTCAGCCGATTGAACCAGAAAATGAAGATGATGAAGCTCGTCTTTAAACTGCTAAATTATTTTTGTGTGTGTGTGAATCATTCACGAGATTGAGATGACTGACAGTTATACCCGGCCATAGCAACGGAAGACATTTTTCAAAACAGATCGAACAAATCAGAAAAATACTTTCAGTACAGTATTGCTTTCATTTAAAAAATAAACAATGAAAATGTAAAAGAAAAAGAAAATTAAGTTTGAAAACCCATTGCACATTTCAAGGTATGAATAAAGTGTCGGGACAGTTTATTTATTTAAACAGGGTTGCATCGATGCGATTTTATTCCCTTTGTGATGCAAAATAAGAAACACAGAATCTTATTCTTGCAACATTTTAAATTTCTATTGTCAAAGAAATTGCAGCTAAATTAAAAAATTAAAACGGTACAAAACGAAAAAAGTTCAAAGCAACATAAATTAAGAACAGGCGTTTTAATTTCTTCGCCTCTCTGTATTTTTTTAGTAAGTTTGGTCTCCCTCACTGCGCGCGGCGGGTCTTTCTCGAAATTAAGCATTTCAGCGTAAAAAAAAAAACACCATACAGCTGATAATACTGTATATGTCGCTGTGTGTCATCCACACAAATCACGAAAGAAAAAACTGTAACAAATAGCTTTTGTTCCTTCAAAGATACAACATGCCTTGCTGAATTCACCTCACAATAAAACGAGGTGGGTCGCGAATTAAAGAGCTCTGTATCTGCTAAATTGAAATTGTGTGTGGAAAACCTTTAAATACAATCAATAAAACTACAATATATAATTTAATAAGATATAGGGCCTACTGCACATAGGCTATGGACTTTTGGAGATTTTGAGATTAATCCTTAAAAGAATTTTGCCTTTGCTTGCTCTGTATCATCAGGCTGGCTCCGACACTCTCCATATGAAAGAAGGAACATTAACACCTCTGTCCTGCACCCCCACGATAAAGCAACTATTGCCTTCTCCAAACCCCCCACAGGCTAGCTGAGTTTGCAAAACAAAACAAAGAGTTTGCCACTCGTCGTGGTGTGCCCAAACACTTAATTATAAACTTCAATATTTCATTCAAAACAATCTCAAGACGCTTTGTGACATTTTGAAAAGCCGTGGATGCATTACTGCCACTGGAACCATGAACGCAACAGAATACTGGTTCTGATTTTATTGTTTGTCGTTTAAACGTCATATATATATATATATATATATATATATAATTTTTTTTTAACAGAACTGCTTTTGAAATTACCATTGGAATTATTATAGGCTACAGAAGTAAAGTCATTGTATAATATTTGCTCCTTAGTGTAAAATGGAAATGCATGGTGATTTTATTTTGTAAATAGACTATAAGCAAAAAAAAAAACTATGTTTTAGAACTAGACAAATCTCTCTGCATCAACAATAGACTATAAAATGCATTAATAGGCTAATATAAAAAAAATCAGTAGTCCTAGTAAGTTCGGGATTCGAACCCGTGTCATCTAAATGATCGTAACGTAAGTTCAACCACTCGGCCACGATTCACTCGATGCGAAATGGCCTAACGTTCCAGTTTGTGTTGGCTCGCAGAGCGAGAAGCGCTCTTCATTCAAATGAACGCGCCGCCGCGTTTGTCGAACACTAATTCAACATGCCAGAATAAAACCTGGCTTTAGAACAATGCATAGCGCCACTCGTCGTGGTGTGCCAAAATTTTTACAATCATTTAGTTTAATTTATTTCAGTGTTATTGTTTGAGTTAAAAAATCCTCTACAAATTAAAGTAACACAAAGTCAGCTATAATAGTCCTTTATAGGCTACTAAAAAGCAAAGGGCTTACAGTCTTAACATTTAGGCTACTTTGCTTAAATTCGATACATTTATTTTCAGTAGGGCCTAATAAATTTGTAGGGATGTAATTTCAGTATGCTTTACCAACGCTATGTATTCAATTAAAGTTCCAAGAGGTCTGGTATATTTCCTTCAGCTGACAAGCACAGCAAAAATCACAACTTGTGTTTGCTGCGAACGCAAGTTATTAGTGTCTCAACTGTACACAGTCTACCCTACAGTGTGAATTCGTTACAAGGTTTCATTTAATTAAATTAATGTGCAGCAATTTGTACAAATAGAGTCTATAGGCATATACTGTTGTAGCCATTAAATAATCTCATTTAGTATCATATTTGTTAAAATATTCTAATGTTATTTTTTTCCATCTATGTTGAATATGAAAAGTGAACAGCACGAGTAAGATAGGATGCATTATATCGAGAGATGGATATGGAGTGGGTCAGACATGATTTTGACCACTTCATTAAGTTTTGTTTAGTAGAAAACCTTTCTTTAAAGTGAATTTCGTTTTCTATAAATTGTATCTTAATTTTAATAAATTTTTCATCAACCCTTGCCTGGATTTAATAAGTAAGAGAAGCAAATATAACAGACACTAATCATGGAGGCGCCTGCGCGGTCACTTGCATTGCACGTCAGCTGGAGCGCATCTCATCCTCCTAACTTAACGAAACTCAGCGTATGCCTCACACAGACATGATAAATACATCAAATACACAAAGCTTGAAATGTCTTCAAACGAAATAATTCAAAACGAAAAGAAAAAGGCTACTCTCTGATTATGTTTTTATGTGCATTTCTCTCTAGGTGGGTTCACTACAAATATGGCGATCGTCAACTTCATCTTTGCAGTCGACACTGTCAGAAAACACTAGTTTATTGATAAAAATCACTGCACGCATCACCGGATAAATACACATCTTGCTTGTGGCTTGCACGCACACATATTATGTCGAAAAAACGAAATATTATGTTGAAATAACATTATTATTATTATTAATAATACATCTTTTAGAATATTTGATTAAATGCTGATTGTTGCGCTTGTTCAATTTAATTAAATTAAAACTTTAATTGTGATAATTAAAATAATTGAAAATTAAATATTTAGTGGCCAAGTTTTGCTAATTTATTATATAGGCTATGCCTATTGCCTATATTAAGTAGGTCATATTAAGACAAGGCATATATTAAGTTATTTTAGCTGTTATGAGAAAAATAAATCTAAGGAAATCTAAAATCTAAATCTAAAAAAAAAATCTAACGCCAATTCAACATGCCAGAATAAAACCTGATTTTTGAACAATGCGTAACGCCACTCGGCCTGGTGTGCCAAAACACTACATTTTAAACTTCAATGTTTAATTCAAAACAATCTCAAAACGCGTTGTGACATTTTTTTTAAGCAGCCTAGCCTACATACATTAAGGGCATTGAAACCAGGATCTTAACTAAAACGCGTTCCGCGTAATCTCTCAAAAATTATGCCACACTACTCCATGTTTTTTTTTAAGGACTGCTTTTGAAATCACTATAAATTACTATGCAATTGTATCGCTCACGAGAGCTCTTCATTTATCTATGCCTCAATAGAATAGTAAAAATATTCAGCGTCATTGCTCCTAATATCGTCTCTATTTTTTACTTTTGATTCTATTTTTTCAGTTCTAAAATTGATTCTATCTTTGGTTCTATTCTGTTGTAGCCTAATAGGCCTATTTATATATATGAAAAATATGCCTATTAGGCTTAGGGTTTTATATTTAACCCACTTACATTTTAAAATACGGCAATTGCTGCTGTTTTGCACAATGTCCCTTTGCGCCACCTGGCGGTCATTTCGGGAACGACTTTGAAATGCGGCTGGTTTATTTTTGCCGCGGTGATTTCGCCGCGGCAGCTGGCGCGGCGGTAATAGGCATTCTGGTTGTCCACCATCTGTACAATAGTCACATTCAAATCCAGACTCAAAACACTTCTGTTTAGCTGTGCATTTACTGAATGAGCACTGTGCCAATGCTCGTCCGACTGTTTGTACTGTACTGTATTTTATTTTTTATTGTTCTAAACTGTTTTAATTATTCTTATTTCTTTTTATTATTTTAATTTCTTCTATGTAAAGCACTTTGAATTGCCATTATGTATGAAATGTGCTATATAAATAAACTTGCCTTGCTGTCAGGATCCTGCGTTAGTCAGTTTCATTGTGCATTTGTTTTCCCTGTTCCCGTTTTGCCTGTGTTCCTGCTCATTAGTTTCTATGGTTTCTGATTTATCACACACCCGTTTCTGTTCCAGTAATTTACCTCACTCTGTACCTCAAGCCTCTAGTTCCTCTCAGTTCCTCAGTTTCGTTCCTTCTACGTGTATTGTACATTCCTATTATTCCCTTTTATGAAGTCTTGATTTTGTTTTTGGGGTGTACTAGAATATATTTTCATGCTTGATTGTTAAAAAAAACCCGCATTATTTTAATTATTTTACATTATCACAGCTCCTCTCCAATTTCAATGAAGCCTCTCCTTCCGAAATATGAAATGTGCTGTGATTGGTTAGCTGGCTCAGTGTGTTGTGATTGACAGCACTTCGGGGAATGTCACAGCCCTTCATAACTGCAAGCTCTACTCAGATGTAAATATTAATGATGGCATCAATTGCAAACCATCTCAAGCCTGATTCAGACTCTGACAATGTTCAATTCACATTTATTTGTAAAGCGCTTTTTAAAATACATATTGTTTCAAAGCAGCTTTACAGAAAATGCATGTCTACATTAAAATTTAGAGTGATCTGTTATCAGAGGAAACTGTCTTCCGGAAGTTATGTATTCCAGAAATGTACATATACAAATAACATAGTCAAATTCAAATAATGTAATAATTTAAACAACACAGGTGTTGGGTTTGCTGCCAAAAAGCTCTTTTTTTGTTTCATCTGGCCATAGAACCTGTCCCGTTTGAAGTTCCAGTAGTGCCAGTTACTTTTCTAACGTTCTATGGTCAGATGAAACAAAAAAGAGCGCTAACACTTTATAATAATGTTCAGTTGTAAGTCATTTATAAGTGATTAGTTAATGATGAACTAATCATTTACAAAACATTCATAAATGAGTAGCAAGTGATATACTAACATTTTATGTATGTTTTGTAAATTGTGTTACAAGTCATTTACAATTGATTAGTTAATGATTAACTAATCATTTAAAAAACATGACTAATCATTCATAAATGATTAATTAGTGATATGTTCATTATATGTCTTGTAGATTCAGTTATAAGTCATTTACAATTGATTAGTTAATGATTAACTAATCATTTACTAAACATGACTATGCATTTTATAAATGTTTAATAAATGATGTTACATTTTGTTTGTATGCTTTGCTCACATCAGGTGCACAGTGGTTAAAGACTCCATGTGTTTCGGAGAAGACAGCTGTCTATACCCTCGCCAGTCAGCACTTACACTGCAGTACACACTACAGTGTTCAACACCTGTTATAGACGTGTAAACGCATGAATAAATCATTTACAACACTTTCTGCATCCCCTAATCTAAAGTGTAAACTATTCATCACTTGTAAATGTCTTACACTTCATTTGTAGATTACCACTTCAAGAATCAAAAAGGCATAAGGTCTGCAAATGTTATCTACGAATGTATATGCAACACATTTACAAGTGATGAATAGTTTACACTTTAGATTAGGGGATGCGGAAAGTGTTATAAATCCTTTACAACACTTTCTGCATCCCCTAATCTAAAGTGTAAACTATTCATCACTTGTAAATGTGTTACATATACCTACAAATGATCTGTCTGTGTATTCAAGGCATTTACAACACTTTTTGCACCCTCTAATTGCTACATATACACAAAAAACAAACATTTATTAAACATTTATGAAACGCATATTCATGTTTTGTATATGACTAGTTAATCATTAACTAATCACATGTAAATGACTTGTAACGGAATTTACAAAACATACATAAAATGTTAGTATATCACTTGCTACTCATTTATGAATGTTCTGTAAATGCCTAGTTCATCATTAACTAACCACTTATAAATGACTTACAACTGAACGTTATTATAAAGTGTTACCAAAAGAGCTTTTTGGCAGCAAACACTTAACATGGGTTTGCTTCATAGGGATAAAAAAAAGTAGCCCATGTGTAAAATGAAATACTCTGCTGTATCTTTAATGCTGTGGGCCTAATCTTCTGCCAGAGGTCCTGGACTTCTTGTTCAGATACATGGCATCACGGATTCGATCAAATACCAACAGATATAAAATCTAAACCTGACAGCCTGTGCTAGAAATCTTATAACAGGCCATGTTTGGATCTTCCAACAGGACAGTGATCCAAAACCAACATCAAAATCAAAACAAAAATGTGTCACTGAGCACAAAACCGAGCATCTGCAATGGCCGTCCCAGTCCCTGACCTGAACCCTATAGGAGATGAGTGGCTGAACTGAAGAGGAGAAGCGCCAACATGGATCTGGGAATCTGCAGGATCTGGAGAGATTCTGAATGGAGGAATGGTCTCTGAGCTCTGGTCAGGTGTTCTCCAAACTCATCAGGCATTATAGGAGAAGACTCAGAGCTGTTATCATGGAAAAAGGATGTTGCAAAAAGTATTTAATAAAAGGGGGCAAACAATTGTTCCCAACGTGTTTAGGAGAAAAACATTTATTTCATAATGTGATTTCCCCCCACTTTCAATTATTTTACTTCAATGAAAGGTTAGATTTTTGCTTTTTTAAAAAAAAAAATATCAAAAGGATTAACAATGCAGATTTATTTTTTACAGCCTTCTTTGATCATATTTACCAAGGGGGCAAATAATTCTGACCAGCACTGTATGTGTCACGGTGCAGCCTGTCATGATGGTTTAATAAACCTGTAAATCTGTATGTGAAATGTTTTTATGTTTCTTATGTCTTCTATGTTTCTTTTTTGGATGACCGAATTCTTCTTTTTATCTGCAAACCAAATTTACCTGCGGGTATGAAATAAAGATACCTTACCTTACCTTTCTGAGCGTTACTCTGTTGTTTTTAACTGCCTGTGTTTGACCCTGTGCTGCCTGACACTGACTCCTCATTATAATAGTGCTAAATGGGTTATTAAAAGCGCAGTGTACCATGAAAGAGAACTCGATTCCGGACCGACATATCAAAGCCGAGCATACACTGTGCGAGTTCAGCAATGCTTTTGTTAAATGCCAACTCTTTACAACCTCACTGTACGAGTAGATTGCATGGGATGTAAAGGATGATGCAAGGTGATGCAAAGGCTCATGATTTTTGTGCTCACACTAAACGGTTGTCAGGGATTTGCCAGGCTCCACGACAGCCAATCACAATGAGCACCGTCTGCAGAGTATTGATCACCTGCACCTGTCACCGATCAACACCTCATTGCCTCACAGATAGAAGCACACACCTTGGCTACACACATTCTGGCCTCGTTTATACAAAAGTATTACTCTCCTGTTCTACAGAGCTTCTGCGATTCTCCTGTGTGTTCCCTTCCCCTTCATGTCTCCATCACCTCCTGTGTGAGTCAAGAATTACCTGTCTTCTTATCGTCATCCAGATGAGGTGTGTGCATCCCCCGCCCACCATTGCCTCTCGTTTCAAAGCTGAATTCTCGAGTCAGGAATCAGCTCAAAACCGGATGTAAATCACACTGTGTATTCTCGGCTCAACCTTGGTCAGACTGGCTGAGGATTTCTGTGAGCGCTTGCCGCCTGTCGGTATGCAAGTACTGAATTGTGTTCTTCTTTGAGGCTTAATGCACAAGAGCAGGCAACAAACAAGAGTTATGTTATGTTAAAATGTCCGTCTTGGCGGTTATGTCTTCAGTGATCAAACAGTTTGTTACGTGTGTCAGTATTGGATTTACGCATTACTGTAGGTCTTAAAGTAAAACAGAATAATATACCTATATAAATATTTTAGCAAACTACATATTTTAGTCAGAATTATTGCGCTCCAATTCTATTGCGCTCCACCTGTCTCGTTCATAAGCCTCACACTCCTGACAGCAAATTGGAAATATTTGCATGACTTCCTAACATTTACAGATGGGGAATATACAGGTAGCTGTGAAATATCAGTTATGCACTGAGAAAAACCACACATCAAACGCATTAAACAGCACAACTATATTTGCTGTTTACCATGGTGGCTTGACTTGATCCATGATCGGCCTTTAGGGCTGCTTAAGAATAGTGTGCACATCAAATGATCTTGACTCATTGAACTTGGGTCAAATTAGTGGGATTGCGCAAACTTAAATTGTCCTTTATGGAACCGCTTTAGCCCCGTTAATTTAAATCAGGTTTTGGACTGAAATCCTGTGTTTTCTTAACACACTAGGAAACTAGTAAGCAAAGGAAGCTCAGGCAAATAAGAACCCTGAAACCCAATAAAACAGAGCAAACATGTTGCAATTGCCCACACTAGTGATCAGTTTATTAAAGCTGCATTGTACACCACTAGAATAGCCTAGCTAGCTATATAATAATCTAACAATTTTGGGAAAATATAGTATTATTATTATTTCAGATTTGGGAAGCCTTGTGTTATAAGGTTGTGCACCACACTCAATATCCCACTTTCCCAGCCTAAAAAAAAACAGTGTTCATAAGATTTTCATAAAAAAAGTTAAATGTATATGTATCAGTATTTATTACCAATAAACAAGATTTATGCATTTTGTTTGTCCTTTGTGTCATAAATGACTATTGCGCTTCATAATCTGGTAAATATGGTGTCCTAGTTATAAATACAACTTATGTTTAAATAAAAATATTCACGAAACCCCAGTGGCTGGTCATTGTTAAATAACGTGTTAGTTTATACTCCATCATTGATTACTACAGCCACATCAGCTGATGGCAGGTTTGACAGATTTAGTATGTCATCTTTTTAATGGCCATCATGTTTCTCTAACAGAACCTTTTTATAAATGTCTACACAAGATGCACAAAAGTCATTTAACATGTCTATTTTAAAAGAAACTTGAATGACACATCACTGTAAAATATCCTTCTTGGTTGAAATCTATCACCTCAACATGTGAGAAGCAGAGGCACGTAAGAAAAAGCGAGGGTTCGCTATAGATTAGAATATAGAAGCGCCCACTACCAGCACTGTACCCTAACCCTAACCCTAACCCTAACCCTACTACAGTACATGTCCAGATACAAAGCAATGCACACCTATTTCAATAAAACTGCCAAAGACATTTCAATCTTTATTTGGAATCTATGTCACAAATTATAACAAATTTAGAATTTTATGTTCTAGATTTTAACAATAGTGTCAACTGCAGTTTTAAATGTTTAATTTTTAATGGCTTCATTTTAAGTACAAAAAATGCAACATTTCCATCCATGAAAAAATGCTACTACATTTAACATGAAGGTAGCAAAAGTGTCTTATTTGAATCATTAAGTCACTCAATATCAAGATTATGATTTGTCTAGATTACTTTTGATGAACTGCAAATGTAATGTAAAAACAAAGACTCAATAGAGCTACATTGCAAGCAAAGATTGTATGGGGTGACTTCAAGTGCTTTCAAGGTTCAGCCAGATCATTAGGTTTATGAATCTCTCGATCTTCAACACCAGCAGTGCTCTCCGTCATCTAAAACGACTCACAAATGCACTGTATCATTGTATTCAGATCCTCAAGAAATGGTCTTTATTTGTAGGTCCATTGCATTAATTGTTTTTCTTTTTTTGCCAGATCTGTATTGTCAGTTGCAGCTCCTTTAATACAGTAACAGATTCCAGTAGCCAGTCCCAGCAGGGCCAGAGTCATTCCCACTCCACAGAACAGCACTGGACCCACACTGGGTGGCACAGCAGACACCCCTCCGACACCTGTCAATCATCGCACGGTGTGTGAAGGTTAAAACAGCTGTCGAGCAGATGCATTCACAACAGAATGTTTCATAGTACAATCCATTCTGCTCTTGGTATTTCATTTGTACCACAGAGTAAGTTGTTTTATACACACATCATTCATACAGAAAACAACATAAATTATAGTAGTTTGATTTGATTTTCTTACCCCATATTTTTGTCTGTGGTCCCTGGAGGGCTCTGTGGTTCACCGTGCAGCTGTAAATGTCTCTCTCTTCAGGAATGATCTTCAGAGAGGAGAACATGTGGAAGTTTCCATCGCTCCTTGGCCGGTACTGGCTCAGACTCACGCCTTCTGTCACCATGACATTGTTCTTAGTCCATGAGACGTCGACCGGCGGAGGAAAGAAGCCAGTCACGTGACAGATGAGGGTGTTCTCTACACCCAGCTCAACATCATTCTTTGGGTAGATGGAGGTCTCGGGGGGGTCTGTGAACACAGAAAACTGTTAAACTCTGCAGGAGTAAATCTGACCTCATTCAAAGAAAGTTCTTTCATAGGAAAACTAATCTCATACATATCAAATATAATTGTGAGCCAAAACTAATCTTGATGACACTGAATGCAGAATATGGAGCTAATTTAATTTGTTTCCAAACAGGTTAATGTGAATGTTAAGAAATGTATGACAGTAAAACTGTATTCATGCTTTACAGTGCAAATTCACATCGTACCCAGTTCCTCTGGAGGGTTCTTGTAAGCTTTAATGCATACAGCTAAGTTTTGCAAGCATACTTCTTGCGCTCCAACGCTCATTTCATAAAATCCTGGAAAGCTTATAGGATCTGCAAAATCAGGTAATGTATTCACTCCCATCTTTAGCTTAAAGTCAGCATGAAATATCTCCTCTCCATCAGATCCAACCATACTTTCTTTTTCTGTATCAGAACATCCATCAATGTTGAAATAGTTGTGTATGACTGAAATGGAAGAAAAAAGATCAATTAAAAATGTCCAGAAAATGTATGGATAAACTGCATATCAGATTAAATGATTGTAATTAGTGTACTTCCTTGTTCAGGCTTTTCACATAAAACAAATCTAATATAGAAAGTATGACTTACTTTGAGCATGAGTTGAGGGAAACAGAGTGAGGGTAAGAATGGCCAGATACAGCTCCATGCTTGTATATGACAGTGGACCAAACTTTAAATGAGGTGGAAGAGGAGGAAATAACCTGTCTTGTGGACTCAGTTTCAGTGTCCTCCAATCAGAAGCAGGCTCTCACTGTGACACTGCTGTATCTAGGCGGATAATGCTTTCCTGTTCCAGCCGTCAGGCCACAGTCACATGACTCCACATGAAAAATTGTAGTGTAAGATTTGAGCTCTGGCCTGAATTGATCGCCAGTCTACTTAATGTGAATACAAAAGTTTACAATGAAAAATGTAAATTGTTCTATGAAAATCTAATTTTTTTTAAGGTATTATCTGTTTATATCACGATCATACATGAATTCGCGAGATCTAGTGGGTCCTCCTGACTTCAGCTGTTAGTCATGGCCGCAGCCGTTCCGCAACAAATCCGGACCTGGGGCCTGATGTATAAACGTTGCGTACGCACAAAATGGGCATAGAAATATGCGTACGCATTTTTCCACGCACATATCGGGATTTATAAAAAATAAACTAGGGCGTAGATAAGTGCGCACCGTAAGGATGCTCTTGACCGTGCGTACGCACTCTTTTAGAAGAGTATGTGTTTTGGCGACACCAACTGGCCCAAATAGCAATAACTATTTAAAATGAATAATTTCTAAATTATCCTATTACATCACGCAATAAATCAAATTGCATCAACCTGAATTATCATTATGATATGATTATGATGGAGTTTGATGAATTCATTGATTTTAATAAGATTTGGACTCTATTTCATTATAGCTCTGCACTGGTGTCTTGCAGAAGATCACTTTTAGACAGAAAATCTAAAGAAATACAAGATAATACAAATATAATTTCGCTCACCTGTCACTTGAAGCAAATATCCATCCCTTCTTAAATGTCCGCGCCAGCGAGCGCGTTGGGCCGTTTAGTGAAACTGATGCAAATAACAGTTTAAATAAATAAAATACTTCTGATATAAACTATGTTTTACTTATGATATAAACATTTAGATTAAATATGCCATTCAAATTAATGAAGAACACTTAAACATGAAATCATTACTGAGAAGTTACAACATTTTTCATATTCAAATTCAATCAATAGAAATATTTGTTGTGGATGCGATGTTTTTGAACACTTTTCCTGTAGCATGCTGTGTTTAAATGTTTTAACCACAGAGATAATTGCTTATCATGATAATACCAGATTGTCTGAGAAAATAGTTTCGTGCAAATAATGCCCAAGGCCTATCTGTTTACATTAAAAATATAAATCAGTTAAAAATACTATTCGGCCAGTGGATAAGATTAAATGTATTTTACACTATTTGATTTATGTATTCAAAAACAAGACAAGGATAGGCAAATACATGATTTTTATTAATGTATTGTGTCTTGTACCGTTAAACGTTATCACGTGGATGAATAATCATATGCAAATGATATGCAGATGAGGATCTGCATAGTAAAACTAGGTGTTGTAAGCTCCATATATGGTTATTTCAGGGTGGAGACGCATGTGTGCACAATCTTCCGCTGACTGGGATTTATAAAGTGAATTCTGCGCAGGTTCTGGCGTAATTCTGCCTTATGTGCGTACGCACACTTTAAGGATGAAATCTACGCAAAGTTTTATACATGAGGCCCCTGGTGGGTATTGAAGGACAGCAGAGCACGGAGCCGACACGCAGCGGAGCCGATCCGCAGCCGTTCCGCAGTTGGTGGAAATCCGGGGTACGCTGTCTGGTCTCGTCTCTCACACCAGTGCAAGACTTACGCCCGTTTCACACATACTCCGTTTGCAGTGCGTATGCGGTGCATATTTTTTTCAGTACCCATGTTAACAGGTTAGAGCTTTCACACTGCACGCGGTTGCCGTCCGTCGATCCGTTCCAGTAGCGGTGCGAATACAGCAGTGCAGAGATCGTTTCCGCACCAAGTCTATTTCTGCTGTGCTGCAAACGCTGAATTAAAGTGACAGCGCACGCTTCGTGGTCAAAATGAACACAGCTTGACCAGATTGACATGAAAATGTAGTAATTTCATCATAAATGCATTTAATTAAATAAAATGTAGTAATCTCACTATAAATGCATTTAATTAAATACTAGCTTACTATTTTTCACAGTCATCTTTTTACTTCAAGACTGGGGTAAATCAAGGAAAAATACAATTTACTTCAACAAGGGACATAATGAACAACACTCGTCTCATTCGTGGAGGTGGAAAAACAAGTTCTTTGTGACATGCAAGATTTATTGTATAAAGATTTAAATTATGCAAAAGAAAGGGTATGAGTCTGCTGTTTTTGTCAATTTTAAGTTTTAATTTAAAATGTATGCGATTTTAATATAAGTGCATGGTTAAATATTTTACCACTTGCTTGAGCAACTTAATATATAATTATATAGAAGTAATGTATTAAATAATAGTTTGTTTAAATTGTGTTTAAACGTGAATACGTCAATTAAAGAGTATATGTGTACAAAGAGAATTGCAATGCTGACATTTTATTTTTTTTAAATAAAATTTGCTGATAACTTCTGTATTTGAAATAGGCCTACAATTTGTTTGTGGTACAGCCGGATCAGACTGCAAACGCAGCTTATGTGAAAGCACTTTATAGCGTGCTGCTCCTGCACCGCACACGCACCGCACACGCACTGCACACGAAGTATGTGTGAAATGGGCGTAACCTGACTCCTGTTCGCGCATCTTCATCTGTCCCGGTCTATCCTTCAATACAGAAAGACTGTTGTACCCGAGTTAAGTCATTCAACTGCCAGCTGACACTCTATGATGTTTCCCCGTGTGGTTTCCTTTATTCTCTTTAATAAATTACTGTGGACAATCATCCGTTGCAAAACAAATTTTCATGTAAAATGATGAAAAATCCAATCTGACATGAACTCTCGTTGAGCTGAATTTAACTATTTAGAAGTCATTTAGAAATTAATTCTGCTCTTTAATTAATAAAATACTTTTTCTTTACTGTGAAGCACAAACTTGTGTACATGCAATGTAATGTAACCACAATTAATGTAAGAAAGTTACAAACGTTTCAGTTATTACTTTTTTTTTATTTCAAACTATGTGCATTGATAAATTTGTGTTGAACATATAGCCTAAGTATCCTGTGAACTGTATAGTGTCTTACAATTTGTCTTGCAATATGTGAAAAAAAAGAAAGTTAAATAAACCTTTTGAAAAACAGTTTGTAAGCAAAAAAGAAAGATAAACACATTCTTAAATCTCAAAATCACTCCTTAAGTCAGTATAATTAAAGCCTTGAACATAAATCATTCAGATCCCAAACAAATGTACAAAAAGGCACATTAAATCCCTGTGCTTCTATACTGTAAAGTTCAAGTGTAACGAGTATCATACTCTGAAAGTGTTCCACAGTTATGCATAACTATTACTTTAAGCCATGAGTTAATCATTAACATTTTGCCTTGGGATGCTGCGTTTGCTTGTATTGATCCTTTAAAACACATTTCTGCAGCTGTCATCTGAAATGAGGAAAAAAGCTGTGGTGTTCCTCTCTTCTTGTCCTTCACTCATCTGTGCCACCATACATGTCAGCTAGTTTAGTGAAGCGTGGACCCCAGTCTTTGAGGTAATCGTAATCCTGGTCTCCATCACTGCTAGAGGAGATGATGGAGCTGAGTGATCCTGCAGTAGAGCCGTCACCCTCGTAGTCGAACACTAACAGGGAGTCATACGGTGGAGCAGTTGGGTCTTTATCAGCAGCCCTTAGACCCTGCAAAGACAATGTACACAGTACCAGTTAACTTTAACAACACAGTCAAATGTGATCTTGACAAATTAAACCAAAACACCATGGAGGAGCCAGGAAGGAGATGATGCAGATTACAGCTCAGTATACTGCCAGGATGAAGGCCCATGGCAGAACCGGTGGTGGGAGGAGCCAGGGTGGGGTCAGGAGAGTTGAAGACCCTAGTGGAGCTGAGGAAACAGAGACCGGGCGACACTCTAGGTCCTGGAGCCCAAGGCGTACCCGTGGTGACGAGCGGCCGAGGTGGAGCCAGGGTGCCAGAGAACTGAGGTAGATCCAGTGGGACTGAGGTGGAGCCATAAGAACGCCTGTCTGAAGGAGAGATGAGCCAAGGTGGAGCCGTTTGGGTGACGGGCTAAGGTGGAGTGACGGACTCGGCGCTCCGAGGCAGACCCGAGGGATCCATTTACCAAGTCAGAGCTGGAGGTTGATCCATGCACCAGAGTGGAGTAAACAGAGGAGGAGCCGAGGAGCTGAAGGGAAGCAGAGGAGGGAGGGCCGGAGGACTGGCTTGCTTTGGTTTAGGAGGTAGGAGAGGGAGGCTGGGTGGAAGAGGAGAGATGCAGTAGACTTAGAGCTGGGTGGAACCAGCAGGGACGGGACACTACTGGGAATAACCTCTTCCAAATCCTCATAATAGTTCACAGAGGCCAGGAACTTACCCTCAGCGGTGGGAGAGTTTAGGCCAGGCTTCCCTCCATGCCCTCGTACTCCACAAGCACATTCCCCTTGAGGTAATGTATATACTAATATCAATGTACTAGTACTATACTTGTAATTTTACTATTTCAATACAACTTGGGATTCAATTTGGCCACTTTTTAGTGTATAAAAGTATACATTTAAGCATACTTAAAGTCAGTGGTGGATGAAGTACATAAATCAAGTACTAGTAAAAGTACAGATACTCTATTCAAATATTACTCCAGTAAAAGTATTAAGTACTCCTTTTCAATTTTACTCAAGTTAATCTACAAAAGTACTTGATTTTTCATGTAAAAAGTACTGATGGTGTCATGGTTGATTTTGTTATCACTTTCATGTTTCATGACTTGGTCTTAGGCAGTTGAAGCGGCGCTGCACAGGCCGATCGGTTTATGACATCAAATTACCATGAGAGCGTTTCAAAAGCATACAGAGCTGTCTGTTCTCTAATCGCTCTCGCTGAGCTTTGATGTCAAAATCACTTTGATAAAGCAAAGATACCTACATACGTGACCCTGGACCACTAAACCAGTCTCATGGGTAAATTTTTTTAAATAGAGATTTATACATCATCTGAAAGCTGAATAAATAAACTTTCCATTGATGTATGGTTTGGCCGAGATATAACTATTGGAAAATCTGGAATCCGAGGGTGCAAAAAACCGAAACATTGAGAAAATCACCTTTAAAGTTGTCCATTTATGTTGGCGATTGTGCTGCATTCACTCACAAAAACAAATGTTTTATACATTTACGGTAGGACATTTACCAAATATCTCCATGGAGCATGATCTTTCCTTAATATCCTAATGATTTTTGGCATAAAAGAAAAAACAATAATTTTGACCCATACAATGTATTGTTGGCTAAAGCCACAGATATACCCGTGCGACTTGTGACTGATTTTGTGATCCAGGGTCACATATAACAACAACATACAAAAGACAGAAGACTCGAGTGTGTGTGTGTGTGTGTGTGTGTGTGTGTGTGTGTGTGTGTTTGTTTTTGTGGTTTACGAGGACTTTTGACCTGAATACGCACCAGCACTATGGGGACATTTGGGTTTATGAGGACAGAGGCCATGTCCTCATAAATCCGACAGCGTAGATGTCATTTACTACGTTCCAGACGCTCCCTCTCAAAGTTTGGCGCCATGTCCTTACATACCACAAAACCCTGAAATTTTACCATACACAGTGTATCCCTGATTTCGAGAGTGCGCCCCTGTAGCCAGGTCCTGGTATTACACCCGCGTCATCAAAAATTTGCATCTTTCACACAAGTGTATTATTTGGGGCCTGTGATTGGTCAGATCGATACCGCTAGGCGGGAAATCGCGAAAACAAGATGGCGCCAATGGGCGGAGCTTCAATCAGCTTTAGTGATTGGTCAGATCGGTACCGGTAGGCGGGAGATCGCGAAAACAAGATGGCGCCAGTGGGCGGAGCTTCAATCAGCTTTAAAATGTGTAGCAACTAATGCAAAATACTAATTATTTAAGTATTTTTGCCTGTAATTTATTAATTGTGCATTAAATATATGATAAATAAATAAATAAAATCCCGTTTATATTATGATAAGTACAACGTAATCAGAGGTGTAGTCATTCGTCGTCACGTCATTTCCTGTTTGGACTGGACAAACTCTGCACCTGAGAAGACATCTGTGGACCTGATGAAGGCAACTGTTATCCAAAAGGTAAGTTATAATGTTGTTTAATTGCTTCTCTAATAGCACGTGGGTCCGGTTGGCTTGTTTGTGCATGTTCTGTATGCTCTTCGCTGCTCGTTTTACAGTTAGAAAGCAGCTAGCGCGTGATGCTAACCGTGCTAGCGGACCTATAAGTTAGTGATTCTGTTTACAGACTGACATGAGGGAATCAGCGATGCTTGTCATTTTAAACTCGTTTTCGATTGCACTATATTTGTAACTGCTACCTTTTCTGATCTCATAAAATAGTCTAGCCATCATAATAACGCGTTGGCATGACTAACGTTTCAGTATGTGAAGGGGAGGCTATTTCACCCAGTACAGTATCCTGATATGCTACTGTTAATATTACTACAGTTATGCTTGCTTTAAACACATTAAGACACAAATATGTGCTCTTATTACTCCTGACTATAATAAAATATAGGCTACTCTGAATATTATTAGAACTCTGTTTGATTCAGTCTTATTAATACTGTCACTATTATTGCCTATAATATTAATTGTGAATGAAATCTATGAATGAATAGTTATTATCAATTAACATATTCCTTAAATATCATATAATAAAGTATTAAAATAACTTGAATGCTGTTTACCATAATTGATCAATTTATTTAAAACAAGCTTTTTGAATAATATGTCAAATGAAATGCAATGGTCGTGAGAGTCTTTTTCTATGCGCGCAGACACATGGGATGATGGCTGAAGTGAGTCAGTGAAGGAGAAGATCAAGATCTGGAAGAGGACATGCCGTTTACAGACACAGATGAGCTCCAGGGCAGATTCAGCAATCATTATAAAGGTGAGTTCAGGGTTTCCATGCATAAGCAGTGCCATGCGACCAGTGCTCCTCAGAAACAGATTATTTGCCACAGTTATCAGTCCCTGAATTATGATTGTGTGTGTAAGAAGTGAGTCACGATCACTTACTGTACATCTAGCACAGGCACAATGTCTCGTATCACTCTCATACATACACACACTTGAACTCAGTGCCGTCCAAATGTATCTAGTTACCAGTGTCCCAGTAAATCTAGTGTCCTCATAGACCAGTATTCTGTCAAACTTACACAACACACTCAGTCAAAGTCAAACATCAGGAACATGCTCTTATGATGTCCTCATAAAACTGTGTCCTCATAGACCAGGATTCTGTCAAACTTACACAACACACTGAGATTCTTCTGTCAAGTCAAACATCAGTAACATGCTCTTATGATGTCCTCATAAAAGGGTGTCCTCATAAAACTGGTGTAAAGCTACACACAACCTGACACACTGTAATGAAAACACATGTAATGTGATGCATAAAAGCCGTGAACATTACCTTGTGGTAGCATTTAAATATTGAAATATTGATTTGAAAACTTTAACTTTGTAATCTTGTATATTATCTCAAATCAGTATTTCATGTGCAAATATTTATTGATAGGTAGCTGTGTATCAGGACCCTTATTATCCTGTCAGTTTATTTTGTATTAATTACTGACTGACTGTACATTATCCTTTATATATTCCATTTATAATGCTTTTTTTAAACTCTTAGGTGAAGTGTTTCTGTATGTAACGCTTAATTTCATATTTTCAGATGAGCCATAAGAGCCAGTGGTCATCAGGCAGTGATTGTGCTGCTCTGACTGTGGGACTAGACGAGGTAAGTGAGAGTTGTGCTGGAAGAGAACGAGCAAACGAAGCAGAGACATCTGTGAGATCTAGTGTTCACACATTTACACCACTGTTTCATGTCTAATGTTATGTTTTGTAGACTCTCAGTGAGGTTGAACCCTCCACTCTCGAAATGAAGAGTCCGTCCCCGTCCCAGTCAGAGGCCAGAGATGTACAGAAGGTATTGTTTTTTTGGAAATTAAATTAGGGATACAGCGATATGAACATTTGGGCCGATAACTGATCATTCTTTATATTCGAAAGCCGATATCTGATATATTAGCCGATGAATCTAAATCCAAAATTTGATATACTTTGAAAGCCTGATTACAAAAACGAAACGCACATCATTTAAAGCCAATGTCCCAAACACTTCAACATAAATCAAACATAATAGTACAGTGGCCTAATGTAAGATTCCTTAACTTTTAAAATGAATTTTACATTCATATTTCCAACTTTCTTTATAAAAAAATGACAACACTTTACAAAAAGGTTTCATCTTGTTAGTATTAGTTAACATGTACTAACAATGAATGAACAATACTTCTACAGGATTTACTTAACGTTTATCTTAACGTTAATCTCAACATTTTCCAAGACATTTTAGGATCCAGTGTTGTATCTGTTAATTTAATGCACTGTGAACGAACATGAACTCACATATTTTATTAACTCACATTAACAAAAGTTTTTCAATATGAAAAGCAATTTCACCAGATGTCTTGAATAGCTCTATTTGGAAATAATTAATCATTCTAGAATGATTGGTGTGATTTTGTAGGGGTTTGCATCTGCATAGAAAATAATAAATTGCAAGCAGAGATAAAAAAAATGAACAAAGATGTGAAATAAACAATGCCTCATATATTCCAGGTAAGTCTAACAGCATTTAGGTACAGAACTTGAGTAATCAACTGTAAAATAACACGGCAGAGTCTTTACATAGCCTGACTTCACAGAGGCCTGTACTGCAATGTCACTACCACAGATGGGTATGAATGATAAAGCAATACATTGTGCAGCCCTACAAGTTAATGTTCATGACTTTAATGCATCACATTACATGCATGTTCATTACAGTGTGTCAAGTGTGTGTGTGTCTTACACCTGTTTTATGAGGACACCCTTTTATGAGGACATCATAAGAGCAATGTCCTGATGTTTGACTTGACTGGAGAATCTCAGTGTGTTGTGTAAGTTTGACAGAATCCTGGTCTATGAGGACACTAGATTTACCGGGACACACATGGAATATTAGGATCGATACTGATAACCCATAATTCACAGCTCATTGTGGCTAATACCAATAGCGAAAACTATTTGTGCTTGTCAGATTAAATATAATCATTGAAGAAGTTGGTAAAAAATAGCAACCTCTGTTTGGCTTTCAATAAGTGATACTAAAATTATTATTTATTTGTCTTTTTTATATATTTTTACTACTTTTTTTTTCAGATGATAACTCTGAAGAATCAGATGAAACCTGAACAAGATACAGCAACTCTAAAGGTATCCAATAAGTTAATGTAATAACTCTGTTTCCTCAGAAACAGATTATTTGCCACAGTTATCAGTCACTGAATTATGATTGTGTGTGTAAGAAGTGAGTCACGATCACTTACTGTACATCTAGCACAGGCGCAATGTCTCGTATCACTCTCATACATACACACACTTGAACTCAGTGCCGTCCAAATGTATCTAGTTACCAGTGTCCCAGTAAATCTAGTGTCCTCATAGACCAGTATTCTGTCAAACTTACACAACACACTCAGTCAAAGTCAAACATCAGGATCATTTTCTTATGATGTCCTCATAAAACTGTGTCCTCATAGACCAGGATTCTGTCAAACTTACACAACACACTGAGATTCTTCTGTCAAGTCAAACATCAGTAACATGCTCTTATGATGTCCTCATAAAAGGGTGTCCTCATAAAACTGGTGTAAAGCTACACACAACCTGACACACTGTAATGAAAACACATGTAATGTGATGCATAAAAGCCGTGAACATTACCTTGTGGTAGCATTTAAATATTGATTTGAAAACTTTAACTATTTTGTAATCTTGTATATTATCTCAAATCAGTATTTCATGTGCAAATATTTATTGATAGGTAGCTGTGTATCAGGACCCTTATTATCCTGTCAGTTTATTTTGTATTAATTACTGACTGACTGTACATTATCCTTTATATATTCCATTTATAATGCTTTTTTTAAACTCTTAGGTGAAGTGTTTCTGTATGTAACGCTTAATTTCATATTCTCAGATGAGCCATAAGAGCCAGTGGTCATCAGACAGTGATTGTGCTGCTCTGACTGTGGGTCTAGACAAGGTAAGTGAGAGTTGTGCTGGAAGAGAACGAGCAAACGAAGCAGAGACATCTGTGAGATCTAGTGTTCACACATTTACACCACTGTTTCATGTCTAATGTTATGTTTTGTAGACTCTCAGTGAGGTTGAACCCTCCACTCTCGAAATGAAGAGTCCGTCCCCGTCCCAGTCAGAGGCCAGAGATGTACAGAAGGTATTGTTTTGTTTTTTGTTTTTGGAAGTCAAATTAGGGATACAGCGATATGAACATTTGGGCCGATAACTGATCATTCTTTATATTCGAAAGCCGATATCTGATATATTAGCCGATGAATCTAAATCCAAAATTTGATATACTTTGAAAGCCTGATTACAAAAACGAAACGCACATCATTTAAAGTCGGCATGAAATCAAATTTGACAAATCTTCTTTTTATATGTAATATTGTAGTGTTTATTATAAATGATTTATCTGTGCACTTCATTATTTTTTCAAAATTCATGTACCCTTATAATCTTTAATCAAATACATTACCCTTCCCTCCCCCCTTGAAAACGACCTCTCTTCTCTTTTGGTCATGTGCCATGGCGAAAGGGTGCGGCCAGAGCCCATGAGGGTGCGGCTATCGGTGTTTGTCTCGTTTCGCGGGAGGCTCATATAAATATGGTCTGATTCCTGCCTGAAAATTTAGCTGCTTGTCCTTGTTCTCGTCGCTGGGCTCCTCAATAGAAAAATCCTTCATGTGAGGGTAACGGTGGGGGAGTCCGCTGGAGAGAAATCCTCCACAACTGAATGTAAACTGGCATTCAAATCTGCCTCCATTTTGTTTGCAACGCCCAACCTCCAACGATCCAATCAATTCCCGAAGGACGAAATCAAGCCCCGCCCTACATTTTTTTCTAATTTCAGAAGCAGTTTCACTCGGATATACATCACAACAAGGAAAAAATGACAATCTCAACTTCCATTTCATGCCGACTTTAAAGCCAATGTCCCAAACACTTCAACATAAATCAAACATATACAGTAGTGGCCTAGTTTGAACCAGTGTAAGGTTTCTTAGCTTCTAAAATAAATTTTACATTCATATTTCCAACTTTCTTTATAAAAAAATGGCAATACTTTATAAAAAGGTTTCATCTTGTTAGTATTAGTTAACATGAACTAACAATGAATGAACAATACTTCTACATGATTTACTTCATGTTTATCTTACTTAACGTTAATCTCAACATTTTCCAAGACATTTTAGGATCCAGTGTTGTATCTGTTAATTTAATGCACTGTGAACTAACATGAACTCACATATTTTATTAACTCACATTAACAAAAGTTTTTCTCTGTTAGTTCATGTTAGTTAATGCAATAACATATGTATTGTGAAGTTTTACCAAAACATCTATTGCCTTAATAATAATAATAATAATAATAAATCAAATGAAATTAAAATGTTATTAGACAACATTAAACTTAAAATGAAATGGCCTAAAGAGCTGAAGGAACACCCCTAAACCTGAGGCTTTGTTAGATGGTTTTAGCTCAACGGAACACAACCTATATATGATAAATTAGATATTTATACAAAATAAACACAATATTACAACTTATACTTGCACAAAATCATGCACAGATTAACTTGAGCTATTATTAATAGTAATCAACTATTACATAGTGAAACTCCTGTTGTGGATGCGCTCCTCCCAGGACAACACGCTGAAACACAGCAACTAAACCCAAAGAATTCACGACGTTTTTAATGCAATAGTTTGCTCATTATAGTGTTATGTATATATGACAGTCCCAATCATAATTAATGTTTTGCTGACCACCGGTGTGGCCTACAGTGAAGTGTTTACTGTAGCACTCATTAACTCAGCCAAATGCATCCTATATGAGATAAATCAGATATATAACAAAAATAAAAAATATTACAACTTACAATTCCACAAGCGAACTCTCCCTGTAACAATGCGCTGATTTCACAGATTTGTGATTCAAACATTTCAAAACCATCACGGTGAACAGCGCACATCTGAAGCTGAAGGAAGAAATCCATTATTTATTAGTGTTAATATAGCGGCCTAATTTTCTTATCGGATTGACAACGATAACATCAATGAGCATTTATTTTCATGCATCCCTGATTGGTTATGACCATATATTTATAGGGTTTTAACTTTATACTTGATTACAACTTATGTCACAGTGTTTTAAATCTTAAGTCACTATTCATCTCATTAATTTGATCAGTATTAATACTGAGTGGTTTGAAATGTCCCATCATACCTGAATTAGTTTGGCGTCATCAGCCTTCTTTTGCTCAAGTATATCATTGATAATGTAATGTTTTAATTTTATGTTTTATGACAGTGATCAGTCAGTGTTAATGGAGTCAAGTATCTGTGCTGCTTCATTTGGAGAATCTCTGAATCCTTTGTCTCTAATAGATGTTTATTTTTTCTTTCTTTGCCTTGCTTTCAGGTGAGCCCTGAGAAGGAACAATCATCATTGGAGGATCAAGACTGTGTTGAGATGGTAATAAAAAGAGCATTGCATCATTTTAGGAAATGCTAGTCTAGAAAGAACTTTTTCACATCATCTTTGGGGCTGTTTTACACCTGGTCATTTCATTGTCAAAACAATTC
This sequence comes from Scardinius erythrophthalmus, assembly GCF_964197995.2. Classification (NCBI taxonomy): domain Eukaryota; kingdom Metazoa; phylum Chordata; class Actinopteri; order Cypriniformes; family Leuciscidae; genus Scardinius; species Scardinius erythrophthalmus. The sequence continues at coordinate 48,961,410 of NC_138229.1, read as the reverse complement.
CATTTACACTTGGCCACATAAATGTGTCTTCACAAAACGGACATAAATCCGATCTTCAATTCCCGCGCTATATCAGATTTAACGGTGTTCACGTCATCGAAAGCTACCGCTATGAGCAGCATTTTTTGTATCATCAGCTAATTTTAAGATCAATAGGAGAGAGAGTAGCATCAGCACTGGTAAAATCATTTATTCTCACTACTTTTAATGAAGATGACTGTGTGTTGAGCATCTGCGACTTACTTTAATTTATTTTTAGTTTGTATTTTGTGCATCAGCATGCTGAAGAGATCCTCAGCTACTCATCTGCAGTGATGCGTGTTGCAGAAGCGCTGTCATATCTCACTATAACGTGTCATATAGCCTAAAATACGCTCTCACCTGTTTATTATTTGGCATTTTTGGGAGGAGTAAAATTCATAGTGTTACCATTAATTACCTTTACTCTAGTGACTGACCACAGTCTAATCTGTCCCTCCACAGTTTGAACCAAAAGAACCGAAAATATTTTTACGCCTCATAATAACATAAATTGTCTTTGTGTTTTGCGCAATTGCTTTGGTAAAGCATCTCTCAAACATACTAAAATCAAAAGCACAATATGGCTCAATGCCCTTATCAAATCGCAAAAGACGATAAGAAAGTAAGTCTGTAGTCTGTTGTGCTGCGTGTTTCAAACTGAAGAGCACACTTTGCTCGCTCGATCAGCTCATGATCTGGCTTTTTCCATGCCTCGTTTCACAGGGAATGAATGCAGTGAACTCCATCTCTGCATGTGCCATAAGTTTAACATGCATTTGGGAACGCAACCAGCACCAGTTACTCTCTATTTTCACATTCGCATTATATCCACATTTTTTGTAGTAATACAATTTTTCAATAAGATGCGTTTATAAACCTGTTTTCACTTAAACTGCAGGTTTCTGCCAGTATAACAGCTTAAGTGAAGAAAATAAGAAAGTATTATAACCTCTTATTGTAAAATAATATACTCATTATAAAATATTAATTTTTCATTGACAGTATTAGTATATCACTGTCTAGGCGATAATTCTAATAATAGTGATCTTAGTGAAGTATTATAGTTGTTATTAATATGATTATTATTATTAAACGGTGCCATTTGTCATGTTTCATAAATGACTTCTCAATACAGGTTAAACTGAAGATGTTCTTGTTTTAAATGTCTCTTTTTCTTTAAGATGAGATCAGTATGACGGACTCTGATGCCAGTGATCCTGATGAAAGCGGTTCTGAAGGTGATGTTCCTGCTGGAGCTGCAGGCGTCTCCAGTAATGTTGGTATGTGTCAACTAATGATGGGTACACACCAAAAGATTTTACATCTTATAAGATTTTCAAAATGTGATGGACCACAAACATGAGGACAAAAAATCCTAGATTTAACCGTTTTGCTCATATAGTGTGTGGTGTGCCATGATGTGAAAAGACCGTTAGGGTTGGGTATCGTTTAAATTTTAACGATTCCGATTCTGCTTATCGAATCCGGTTCTTAACGATTCTTGGTTTCGATTCCAATATTTATTGGAGAGAAAAAAGAGAGCAAATACTTTTTTCTACCTTTTATTCTTGTTACATTTAGGCTATTACCAGTAAAACTGTGACAATGCATCTTAATTTACAATATACTATATATATATATATATATATATATAACACTTTAAGGAATTATAGACTCGACTCGTATTAATTGTCTGATGTATTTATTCATGATCTCTATTTTAAACAAAACTGGTTCTCATTTTATCCAGAATTATGCGGCTCTAGTTTGTCTTTCTTGCATGTGATACAATTCGCTGTATTTTCATCTTTTTTTGAAAAGCTTAACCAAACTTTCGAAAGTCTGCTGCGCTCCGCCATCGTAAATATAACGTACAGCGCATGTGCGGCAGGCAGGTCCTGGCAGATCAATACAACTGTAAACAAATGCTCACTGCCATTCACCTCGCGCATGTGAGCATCACCAAAGTAAGGAATCGATAAGCGGAATCGAAGTGTGCGCGACTTATCGAATCCCCGGTTTTTGGCATTTTGGAACCGGTTCTAGATACCCAACCCTAAAGACCATGCAACCAGAGTCTCGACTGTTAACACTCTAGAGACCTCAGAATAAGCATGGCGGACGATATGCAGGAAGCAATTGCGATGATAGTGTTTGGAAATGTTTTACACAACACGTTGTGTAAACATTTGCGCCACAAATCAACAAGCTGATCCTCCATCTCTGCTGTCCACATCAATTTCAGTTTGTGCTGCGCCATGACTGCGTTTCTTATGCTTCCGTCTTCCTTCATCTCGCTTTCTGATTGGATATGGTTTCCTTTCACGTGATAATCTCCAGAGCATGCGCGTGTTTGTCCTCGGGCTTCCCCCCACATTTCAGGATTTCTGATCGTAAATATTCCACATGTTGAATATTTGCGATTCGCGATCAGGTCGGCTCTGACGTTCTTCCGATCAGGTTCGGACACTCTTAACACACCTCACACCAAGGGAAAATCTGATAAGATAATCTATAACCATCAAGATAATCGGGACACAGCTAGGATTTTCAGAAGGGGGAAATCAGCCCAAAATCAGCCTGATTATCTTTTGGTGTGTACCCAGCATAACAAGTTTGTGTTTATGAACATGTTTATTATTATTTTAAACCAATATATATTGTAGTGCAATTTTACGTTAGTATTTTCACCAAAGAAAAATGGTTTTAAGCCAGTTATATTCACTGAACAAAATTATAGATCTAAGTTCTAAGACTTTTTCTATTTACCCAAAAGGCCTGTTTCTCTCAAATATTGTTCACAAATCTGTCTAAATCTGTGTTAGTGAGCACTTCTCCTTTGCCGAGTTAATCCATCCATCTCACAGGTGTGGCATATCAAGATACTGATTAGACAGCATGATTATTGCACAGGTGTGCCTTAGGCTGTCCACAATAAAAGGCCACTCTAAAATGTGCAGTTTTATCACACAGCACAATGCCACAGATGTTGCAAGTTTTGAGGGAGCGTGCAATTGGCATGCTGACAGCAGGAATGTCCACCTGCTGTTGCCCGTGAATTGAATGTTCATTTCTCTACCATAGCCGTCTCCAAAGGCTTTTCAGAGAATTTGGCAGTACATCCAACCGGCCTCACAACCGCAGACCGTGTGTAACCACACCAGCCCAGGACTTCCATATCCAGCATCTTCACCTCCAACACCGTTGAGGCCAGCCACCCGGACAGCTGCTGCAACAATCGGTTTGCATAACCAAAGAATTTCTGCACAAACTGTCAAAAACCGTCTCAGGGAAGCTCATCTGCATGCTCATCGTCCTCATCGGGGTCTCGACCTGCAGTTGGTCGTTGTAAACGACCTGCGTGGGCAAATGCTCACATTCGATGGCGTCTGGCACTTTGGAGAGGTGTTCTCTTCACGGATGAATACCGGTTTTCACTGTACAGGGCAGATGGTAGACAGCGTGTATGGCGTCATGTGGGTGAGCGGTTTGCTGATGTCAACGTTGGGAATCGAGTGGCCCATGGTGGGGTTATGGTATGTGCAGGCGTATGTTATAGACAACCAACGCAGGTGCATTTTATTGATGGCACTTTGAATGCACAGAGATACCGTGATGAGATCCTAAGGCCCATTGTTGTGCCATTCATCCACAACCATCACCTCATGTTGCAGCATGATAATGCACGGCCCTATTCTGCAAAGATCTGTACACAATTCCTGGAAGCTGAAAACATCCCAGTTCTTGCAGGGCCAGCATACTCACCGGACATGTCACCCATTGAGCATGTTTGGGATGCTCTGAATCGGCGTATACGACAGCGTGTTCCAGGTCCTGCCAATATCCAACACAGCCATTGAAGAGGAGTGGACCAACATTCCACAGGCCACAATCAACAACCTGATCAACTCTATGCGAAGGAGATGTGTTGCACTGCGTGAGGCAAATGATGGTCACACCAGATAATGACTTGTTTCCAGACCCCCTGAGACCACACAAAACTGCACATTTTAGAGTGGCCTTTTATTGTGGCCAGCCTAAGGCACACCTGTGCAATCATCATGCTGTCTAATCAGTATCTTGATATGCCACACCTGTGAGGTGGATGGATTATCTCGGCAAAGGAGAAGTGCTCACTAACACAGATTTAGACAGATTTGTGAACAATATTTGAGAGAAATAGGCCTTTTGTGTACATAGAAAAAGTCTTAGAACTTTTAGTTCAGCTCATGAAAAATGGGGGCAAAAACAAAAGCGTTTAGAATTGTTCATAGTGTATGTATATATATATCATACTATAGTGTGCCAGTAGATAATATCAAATTACATTTCTAAACATTCCTTTTGCCATTAATTGTAAAAATCAGTTATCAATAATCAGATATTATTATAAATAACAATTTTTCTAGAACAAAATGAATGGAATCAGTACCAAACCAATAAGTTTATCATGTTCATGTTGGTCAAAAACTTTGAAAAGGAGATGTTTAACACAACATTCCATCTCCAGAATAATGTTTTGAATGTCATTTGAAATGTAATTTTTAGAGATCAGATGTATAACCAGTTTTAAGTTCTAGATGCAGGTTTGAGTTACATCTGAGTTTCTGATCTGTCTATAACTGATTTCCTACAGGTGTTCAGAAGATGCCTATCGAGAAACCACTGAAGTTCCTCAAGGTACCTGAGGTTTAAATCTGAATATGACTACCATTGTAAGTACATGAGCTCTCATATAGTTAGAGTTTACTAAAGCATGTATTCTTCTGTACAGAGAATGAACATGAGGCAGGAATTGAAAACCTTGTGGAAAGGACAAAAAGTGTGCTGGTCAAATGCTGAAGTTACAACTGTAATTGAACATTTTAAGGCACATACACTCACCTAAAGGATTATTAGGAACACCATAGTAATACTGTGTTTGACCCCCTTTCGCCTTCAGAACTGCCTTAATTCTACGTGGCATTGATTCAACAAGGTGCTGAAAGCATTCTTTAGAAATGTTGGCCCATATTGATAGGATAGCATCTTGCAGTTGATGGAGATTTCTGGGATGCACATCCAGGGCACGAAGCTCCCGTTCCACCACATCCCAAAGATGCTCTATTGGGTTGAGATCTGGTGACTGTGGGGGCCATTTTAGTACAGTGAACTCATTGTCATGTTCAAGAAACCAATTTAAAATGATTCGAGCTTTGTGACATGGTGCATTATCCTGCTGGAAGTAGCCATCAGAGGATGGGTACATGGTGGTCATAAAGGGATGGACATGGTCAGAAACAATGCTCAGGTAGGCCGTGGCATTTAAACGATGCCCAATTGGCACTAAGGGGCCTAAAGTGTGCCAAGAAAACACCCCCCACACCATTACACCACCACCACCAGCCTGCACAGTGGTAACAAGGCATGATGGATCCATGTTCTCATTCTGTTTACGCCAAATTCTGACTCTACCATCTGAATGTCTCAACAGAAATCAAGACTCATCAGACCAGGCAACATTTTTCCAGTCTTCAACTGTCCAATTTTGGTGAGCTCGTGCAAATTGTAGCCTCTTTTTCCTATTTGTAGTGGAGATGAGTGGTACCCGGTGGGGTCTTCTGCTGTTGTAGCCCATCCGCCTCAAGGTTGTGCGTGTTCTGGCTTCACAAATGCTTTGCTGCATACTTCGGTTGTAACGAGTGGTTATTTCAGTCAAAGTTGCTCTTCTATCAGCTTGAATCAGTCGGCCCATTCTCCTCTGACCTCTAGCATCAACAAGGCATTTTCGCCCACGGGACTGCCGCATACTGGATGCTTTTCCCTTTTCACACCATTCTTTGTAAACCCTAGAAATGGTTGTGCGTGAAAATCCCAGTAACTGAGCAGATTGTGAAATACTCAGACCGGCCCGTCTAGCACCAACAACCATGCCACGCTCAAAATTGCTTAAATCACCTTTCTTTCCCATTCTGACATTCAGTTTGGAGTTCAGGAGATTGTCTTGACCAGGACCACACCCCTAAATGCATTGAAGCAGCTGCCATGTGATTGGTTGATTAGATAATTGCATTAATGAGAAATTGAACAGGTGTTCCTAATAATCCTTTAGGTGAGTGTATAACCAAAGGAAAACTGGCCACACTGACTGAATGCCAGCAGTGTAAGACCGCTGAGGATCCTTTCCGTGGGTTTTCAATTTCTGCCTCACTCTCATTCTCTGTACAGAATAATACATGCTTTAGTAATCTCTAAACACATGAGAGCTTTTGTACTTACAATGATAGTTGTATTCTAATGACACTATACTCTTCTAGAGCTGATGTACAGCCCAAACTAACTTTGTTGAATACTTTTCCTGTTATCTCTGTAATTCTGCTTTGAAACTTGACAATTCTGTTTACATTTTCTGGAAATAACAGAATTGTCTTTAGGTAAACCGTCCCTTGTAAGTCGGTTTCTCTACATGTTGCAGCATTTATTGCATGTTGAGTGAGTTCATTTTATACATTTCAAAGCCTGTTTAATGACGTCTTTAAATTGTGCCTGTTTCCAAGGGCTGTTTTGTCAATCTTTTCGAAGTTTTGAATGGTTCATCTGCTTGTCATTTTAATATGTCAAAACAGTAATGATACTGTATGCTTTCTGAAAGATCACACAGTTGTGCAAGTTTTATTGACCATGTTTTTAAGTTTGTGGATGTCACTTTCCCCTTAAAATGGTATGTCATGATTGTATTACATGGTAAAACTGAAAAAACTCAATGTTTATGATGATATTATTGAAGTCATAATTAAAGCACTTCTAAAACACCTCTGTCCCTGTAATGTTGCAAGTTGTTTTGTGTATTGTATTTGAGATCCGGTACTCTTAAATCACCTTAGTCTTGGTAATACACCGTGTTGTCAGGTTTGTGTGTGTGTGTGGGCATGTACCATTAAACACACTCGTCCTTATAATGTTGGATTATGCAGTTGTGTATTGTGTTTAAGATCCAGTCCTCTTAAATCACCTTAGTCTTGGTAATACACTGTGTTGTCAGGTTTGTGTGTGTGTGTGGTCATGTACCAGTAAAACACATTGGTCCCTGTAATCCACTGAAATGACATATTTAGTGTATTGTAAAAAGAGTGTCCTCATAATCAAGTCGGGCCCCAAAAATCACAATTATGTCATAGGCGGGAACATTTTAGGATGGGCGGGAATGTCCTTGTGTACCACCAAAATATCATATGGTAATATTTTCTGTTCTGTTGTGTGTATAGAACATTTGAAGTCAGATTTGCGATCTGCAGATTAAAACAAAATTTTTGATATTTGTATCATCACTGTAGGGCATTGGGAAAGGGGTGTCCCCATATACCACCACCAAACTTGTTTGGGCATCAGTGTCCTTCTATACCACAAAAACAAGTATGTGTGTGTGTGTGTGTGTGTGTGTGTGTGTGTGTGTGTGTGTGTGTGTGTGTGTGTGTGTGTGTGTGTGTGTGTGTGTGTGTGTGTGTGTGTGTGTGTGTGTGTGTGTGTGTGTGTGTGTGTGTGTGTGTGTGTGTGTGTGTGTGTATATATATATATATATATATATATATATATACACACACTCTGACATTATTATGGTCTGACATTATTATGAATTGTCAAATAGCCAGCACTTACCAGTCAGGAAGATTAGTGTATGCAGATACATATGTAGTGATCTACAAGAACATTCATTTTATTTTCTTACCAATCTTTTGGTTGTTCATACACTATCAATACACCTCAAAACTCATACACTTTCAAAACATTAAATATATCAAAATCAATTTAGGTTACTGATGGGCTACTTCATGTGTGCAAACAAATTGGGCATAGTATTTAAAAAGCATAGTATTTAAAAATAAGGAAAAACAAAATGCATGTTAACAAAGAATATAAAAACAGGCTTCACAAAGGCCTAAATGCATACAATTTTAAGAACACCACACTATGCTAACATACTACAGTAGTTTAATATAATTTGATCTGCAACGGCAGCGGGGAAGACGCATGAGCATTATTACAGTTTTTCTCGATTGCTTAAACATATTTCTTGAAATTATGGCTCATTTTCTCAAAACTCTAAATACAAATTCATAACTTCTCACCCAATTCCCTAAACTTCCAATTTTAGGTAAAAATGAAGCTCTCCACTCAAAACCATTTAATCTTGCTAGAAAACCAAACTTTGCCCTCAGAGATTAAGGTAGGGACACACCAAACCAAGGCCAAAGAACCAGCGCTGATGGAAGCCGACTGTGTTGTCGCCTGCGTCGGGGCAAAAAGCTGTGCCTAAACACACCGAAAGGACTACAGCTGACTGTCAACTAGCATGCACTGTTGTAAGGTGAGAAAAGACCCAGTTGCGAATGACAGTCAAATAGTCTTTTAATAGAACGTAAATGAGGCAGCCACCAGCAAGGCGAGAATAAACAGAAATCTTCTTGAGAATAATCACAACAGAAACAGCCAAAACAAAAGGCCAGTAATCATCAATGGAGAAATCTTCTTGAGTACGAGCCTTTGACCGTGGTCAGCGTAGATGCTCGGGCACAGCTGGCGGCTAGCCTCTGGTCACACAGGAGAGTACACAGAAGACGCACAGCGGGGAACTGCAGCGGTACAGTCGAGCGCAGCACTAGACACAGAGAGCTGGTTAGAGCATAAGCAGTATAATACTTGCAGCTTGAAGAATCCCCAACAGGACAGGGATGAACGAGTGTGCAACGATATACTTCTTTCATCAGTAGTCAACGAACAATCTGACAAAGAGGCAGGAGGAAGAGAGAGGAGAAGTAGCAAACGTAATCAGAGAGAAAAGGGGACAGGTGCAATGTCCTTAGAGTAGAGCAGGAGAAGATATGAAACAGCTGGGAAGAGGAGAGTGAGTGATTGAGAGTGTGCGAAAAACAGGTGAGTGTGAAAAAGCAAGTGACCAGGAGAGGGCGGAAAAGGATAGGAAGAACCAGGATCATGACATGCACGTTCTGCGTCTGCGTGTAAAAGAGATATCTGTCTATTTCTGCAGAGATATTGGTCTATATTCATCATTCAAAAAGGGAAACCGACACTGCAGGCTGCAGATACACAAACCGTAAACAAAGCAGGTAATAAGCTCTGTTGCTAGGTTGTCCCCCTCAAAAAACTTCTCACATGATGAACACAATAGATGTATACATTTGCAATTTTTTTTATTCCTTAATGTACTGTACAGTATAATATACAAAACAACAACAAAAAAATATTCTGCCCCAGCATCCTGTCTTTGGCCTGCAACAGGCCTGAGAATCTCGTCAGCATCACAGGCTATATTGGCCCTAGCCAGGGAGCGGGGTAAAATCCTCTTGTATGCGCTGGATCCTCCTCCTCCTCCTCAGCTTACTAGGCAGAGCAGATTAAGTTTCCCCTGGTCTGATGAATGAAAGGGAGGAGGACAAAAGGTCTGCAACATTATGGGCCCTGAAATGTTAGTGGGGACCTTGGACACATAACCCGATCGAGGGTGAAGAAAGGCTTTCACTTTGCCGGTGAAAATTCTAGGCACGAAGGAGAGACTGACAGGGCCTGCAAGTCAGCAATTCTTTTGAGAGACGAGATAACAAGAAGGAATATAGTCTTTAGGGTGAAGAACTTTTCTGGAACCTCTTTGATAAGGGAGCACACCGTAAGGCCTTCCAACATGATGGCCAAATACAGGCCGGCAATCTCGTGCACAGTGCAGGTCTTAGTCTCAGAGTACCACCAAGAAAATGACCACCCAGAGGGTCTCTCACCAATGATGCACCACACAAAGAAGTGTGGTAAGCAGCTATAGCCGCCATGTACACATTTAAGCTGGAGGGAGATAACCCTGCAGAGAAACATACTGCAGAAATTCTAACGCTGAACCAACAGGGCAGTTGGCCGGGTCCAGCTGACATTCTCTGCACCATGAAAGAAAAACCTCCACTTCAAAGCAAACAATTTCCTTGTGGAGGGAGCTCTGGATTGTGTATGGTCTCCACAACCTCAATTGAAAGACCAGATTCTATGAGCTGAACCCACTGTAACGCCCCCTTCCTGTCAATAGGAATTTTAAAGGGTGACGCCCAAGTTCTTTAGTATGATGGGTTTAGTTTAATTTCTGCTGCTATCTATTTTACTTCAAACCAAAGGGAAAATTAAATGTAATTCACCACAATACAAAGAATTAACTCCAAATGAAATTTAATTAATTAAAAGAAATGATCTATCAATACTGGGTAAACAAAAAACAAAAATATCTTTGATACTGTTATCCTTTTCAATAAAGCTTTTGTCAAGATACAAAGTGTGTGTTCTTTTCTCTTTCAAATGAAATTCACATGTGAATCAACAATCAATAAAATCAAAGAGACAAAGAAAAGTTTAAGAAAATAGAATACCCTCCTAAGCCGGCAAATAATACTTTAAATACCCCTTAGTTTCTGTTGCAGGCCTGTTCCGCTGCTTGGGTTCGTAGAGACCAAAACACACACAGCCGCTTCACTCAATTGAGCCACAAATAAAATAAAACAAAATAGGTACCTTTGCTGAAGATTTGGATCTATTAAATCACGATTGGTCACAGTCCATCGGGCTCCTAACCGGAATCTATCTCACCATCGCGAGACGCACTCAACAGCCGTCAGGTCTGCACGGGACTCCAGTCACCAACGTCTCCGAAATAACATCCGTTGTCGTTCTCCTTCACAACGAAAGCGACCATAGACAGTTCACTCCGAATGTACTGGCTCGCCGCCAGTGGTTCGTCTGTGCAAGTCTGTGACGCACTTTAAATAAACTCGAACTTCGCGGTCACGCTTAGCCAGCAGTAACTCAGTTCAAAGTCCACTCTAATATCCTTGAGATGAACTATAATGCATACATTTTTATACACAATTCACACTTTCCAGAGAGTTGTTTCGCCGACATCCCACATCTGTCATCATTTCTATCTCGTGCATTCTCTGCCTCTCTTTCCGCTTCTCGTCCCGCCCCTCCTCATATCTTATTATTATTCACAAAGTACCCAATCACATTATAAAGAAAGAAAATTAACAGGCCCTTAGGTTATCTCTAAACACATTTTTCCACAGTACATTTAAACCAAACTTTATACATTTTTGTATACAACTTTGTAGAAAACTATTTAGATCTAAAACCTCTAACAGATTCCCACCTGGGCTACACCACTAAGGGGCCAAGCCTCTCTCTAGAGGAGAGCCATTGAGGAGGGACACCAGGTCTGAGAACCAAACTTGGGCCGGCTAGAATGCGGCTACTAACAGAAGACAGACCCCATCCCGCCGGACCCTCTCCAGAACTGCCGATAGCAGAGCGGTCGGGGGAAATGCGCACAGACGTATGTGTACGTCTAAAGGAAGGAATGGATGGAGTAACGGTTTGCTGGAATGCCTGATCTGGCCAAGACTGATTTGAGGTGTTTTAGGACCAGTGTCTGGACTGTAGTGTTTCTGTCCAGTAATTGGAGATCAAAGAAAGACGAATGGATTTAAGGATCAAATTTAGAATTTCAGGTAAATAGCAAACATCTGAGGAATCGAGTGCTCTGGCTGTGTTTTCTGTGTGAACCTCAGTAACTGATGACAGAGCAGCTAGTTAAGCGGTTGGAGCTGGAAAAGGTGACATTAATGCCCAATTCAGATTTATTGACTATATATACTTTTTTTTGATGACCATCTGACATCTTCTTTTAAAAGTTACTCTTATCTGATATCTGCATTTACACTATACGTTTGGTGAAACAACGTAGACATACTGAGCCTGAAAAGGAAGTAACAACGTCACAATCTGCAATGGAATTATGCATTTTTTGTGCAATGCGAACTGCATTTTCCTTGTACTTTCTCTACGCCCCAAATGCTCAAAAGACATAACACTTCAACATGACACCACTGGGTTGAGCCTTCGTCAAGAGCCATTGAAAAAGTCATGTGATTGTGGTTGGTGTCCATCTGAGTTGACGTCATTTGCCACCGTTGGTTTTTCAATGACATTAAAACAGTCATTGACGGGAATATTCGATCTTTCTTCTTTTTTCTGCACTTGTAAATGTAAATGCAGCCTTAGTGAGAGGGGCTCCCATGAGAAAGCTTGCTTCAATTAAACGTTGCGCGAACAAGATATAGGCCGATTAGGCATAATGGCTGTGATGGACTAGCCATCCATCTGAAGTGTTTCCCTACCAATGGTCTGAGATGCTAGGACACATTTAAAGATATATAATTTTTAAGAAAGCTGCTTTTGAAACAATGTTTATAGTGCAAAGTGCTATACAAATTAGTGTTGCACGATGTATCGATACTTCAAAAGTATCGCGATACTCGGAAATTAAAAACGTTACGATACCTAAATTGATCAGTATCGATACTTAAAAAAAACAAAAACAAAAAAACGCCTCCCTATGGACGTCTGTGTTTTTTTCCTGACGCACGCAGCAAAGAACCTGCCGCTGTCAGTGTCATGTGACAAAACACTACAGAGATGGTTGCATGTGCGAGCACAATCGTTTATATACTGTCTATGAGCACAAGTGGTCCACGACTCGTAGAAAAAGATGACGCGAGGAGGAGTGACATATGGAAGTAAGCCTTGCTCTGTTGCACAGTGCACCGATACTTCAAAAGAAAACCGGAAATTAAATACGTCACGATTCCTTAATTTATTAGTAGGCTATCGCTTCTAATAATGGCCGCGTTCCAGATTTGTAAAGGCCTGACACACACTGGCTGCGTGTCGTGTCCGTTTTGATTTCGGCTCTCATGTTAACTGCCTGCGTGACACACATGCGTCTGGGCGCAGCTCGAGACGCGCGGAAAACGCGTACATGCTAGAAATAGAACCGACGCCTATTTTTCACGCGACACGCACGCGTCTTGGAAGCGTTTCCAGGCAAAATAGAATAGGAAAAGATGTTTTGACACGATTTTGACACAAATACATATTAATCAATGACATTTTGATGTTTAAAAGTTTTGACAATTATACAATATAAAATGTAATTTAAAAAATATGATCGATTTTCAAATATTGCACCTCTCAATACAGAACGAATTATTCTGTAGCCTATTTTGCCGTCAACACTGCCGACGTTGTCTTTATGTTTAACATGAAGTATAGGCCTTCCACAACTCTCTTACCACGTCAAATATATCACCAATAAGGCTTATCATACCAATATTAAACATTGTTTAATATAATTGCTGTTCATATTTTTTATTCAGTTCAGGATCAAGTTAAAGCTCTTATGTTTCTTATGATAAATGAGATAATGCTGCTAAATTTATTTTATTTTTTACCTTGAATGTCATTGCTCTAATTTATTTTTTATATTTTTATATTTCATATTTTGTTCAAATGTTTAATATATCTGCTGTTCATATGTTCATTTATTAGTGTGTTATATGATTAGAATGTTGTCCAGGTTTTAAAATAAAGCACAGCAATGATATTTGAGAGTGTTTCTCCCTTTTCAGGAAAAGTATCGAAAAAGTATCGAAATCGCAATACTTTACTTGGTATCGGTATCGAAACAATAATTTTGGTATCGTGACAACACTAATACAAATAAAATTAACTTAAATTGACCTAAAAATGCATCAGCCCATATATGCCAAACTATTTGTCAGGAGTATCTTAAGATGGTGGGTCCCCAGTTTTGTGCAAATCAGACAAATTGCCTAGGATGATTTAGAAAAAAGTTGTAAAAAAAAAAAAAACTCAAATTGTGTACAAACATCTTGTGTACAAATAGATACAGAAATTAACAAGTGATTTGGGGGTACTAAAGGATTCAGAGGAAATGATTTTTAATCTAGCTCTCATGTTTCCAGACTTATTAGCAAAAACAATTTCAGCTTCTAACTAAAAGGGGCACACAATCTCATGTAGTATGTATACTCTACATTTCATAATGATCAGTCATTCAAGGTGCAATTTATTATCTGGTAAAAATGTATTGTATTTTCCCTAAAGTAGATACATATAAAATGTTGTCCTTTGATCAAACACTTGCAGAGTTATGACAGGTTTTTAGTTGTGGCAGAACTCATGACTGTAATATCCACACCTGACTCAGTCATACAAATATTATCTCAAACACTCACACTCTTCTGTGAAATACACCCTCCACCATTAAGTCCTTGTTTTACACATAAGCTGGCACAGGGTTGTTTTCTGCACCAGTGAAAGTGGGTGCCAATGAGCGTTACACCCAAACCCCCTCACTGCCCACCACAGCCCCCATCCCCCTTGAGGATAAACGATCTTACCTAGGGCACCTGAAGTCAGAAACGGTCCTGAGTTTATCACAGTATGACAGTACTAGCAACGACACACCTGCTGTACCACACAATCTGTAGTTTTCAACTGTGTTTACAACTGTGGTAACACTTTACAATACGGGTGCACTAATGTGCATTAATTCATGCTTAACTAATGCACAGATAATCATGTGTTAGTGTATGACTCATGAAGAACTAAACCATTAATTGATGATTGCTGCATCAGCAACTAATAAAGATTCTAAATGATTAATAGATTAAGTAATATATGAATTGTTATTAATTAAATGTGTCATAGGGCCCTATCTTGCACCCAGCGCAATTGACTTTGTACACCGACGCATGTATCATTCCTATTTTGCACCCGCGCAAAGCGCGCTTTTCCCTCCACAGAAGCACGTCGCTAAACTAGGGAATGAACTTGCGCTCCCTGGGTGGTTCAGCGCAAAAAAGGAGGCGTGTTCCGGCGCAAACAATCCCTGGTGCTATTTTACTGTTCCATAAAACAATTGCGCCACTGGCCAGAAAAAACCTAGTCTAAAGTCAGTGGCGCGTTGCGCATTGTTCATTATGCTATTTTAAGGGCGCATGCTTGACCATAATGTATAGCGTGCACAACGCGCATAGGCTACACTTTGATTTTCTAATCTACACAGAAGCAGCGGTTTTCATTTTTGCAAATCATATTATTACAAACGATAGATAGATAGATAGATAGATAGATAGATAGACAATTTATTATAAAAGCATACATCTAGCTTACACATTTACCCACATTATTATATGCCTGTTTAACCGAAGCTAATTTGGGTGTGTTTCTCCATCCCCAATGTCACTTCTCTGTGTTTTACGGCCCTGACGAGAACGTCGCTCTCCTCGGCTGTGAACCGCTCCTGGCAAATCCGCCGTTATAATAGCGATCCGCCATGGAACAAGCGCGCCTGCTCTTAAAGGGAATGTGAGATGACGCTCTGATTGGTTTATTTCACATTACGCCCAAACCACACCTATGAATAATGAAGCTGCTTCAGACCAACACATTTTAGATTTGCGTCGGGCGCAAGAGTCATTTATCCCGCCGGGAAAATATCAACAGCGCCGAGACCCGCCCACAAAGTTACTTGCGCTTTGCGCTTTGACACTTGCATTTCAGATCGTTAAAATAGGGCCCATAATGTATTAATTCCTTAATAACATTTTATTAACTAAATAAATGCGTAAATGTATTTTGCAGCCAGGGCAGTCTAGCAACTCTCCGTTGACTTTCGAGCTGTAAAATCCTAAATTGGGTCAGGCCAATCACATCGTGTATAGAGTAGGCGGGGCGGGCTTAACAAAGAAGAGCTGCTGCTGGAGAACAGTCTTTCGAATCGGCTTTGGCCGCGACTCTGGAGGACTTGGAGTTACGTTTTTCTTTGAGAAAAGAGCAAAGAACGGCACTTAAGTCATTCTTAAAAAAGGAAGATGTGTTCGTAGTTTTGCCGGCCAGATTCAAAAGTTGAATCTACCAACTAACGTTAGCTCCGCTGTTGGGAAAATGCTCTGGTTGGTTGAAGCGCTGTCCTATTGCGTGCAGAGGGAATTTGAAAGACAGCCGTTTATCCGCCCCTCGGATTGAGCCGTGTCTATGGAGAGTTGCCAGACCTAATATCTTGATGTAGGTCTGGCTTGCCAGGCTAGTAAATTACCACAATGGGTTGAAATCATGTACTTCAACTTCCAGTTGTCCGCTTTAATTAATCATTAGCTAATGCAAATGTATCATTATGTTATGACTTGTTGAGGCACATAACTATTAACTAATTGTTAAGTAATATGCCATTTTGGTTTTGATATCCACACTAAGCCATGGATTTCAATTTCCAACCATCTACAACCAAGATTTCACTGAGTCCGATGAACTGCCGCTTCCAGTACCTTTGTTGTTCATGGCACAGGACTATGTCAGGTTAAGCTTGAGGTCGAGGTACACTGAGAACATGCGGTCGAGCTCTGCTATTTCATAACACTGTGTCTAGACTGGACAAAGACAATAGAGTGTCCATTATAGTCAGTGATACTACACTGGATGCGGCGCGACACTACACGACAAAACCCCGACAGTAAACCGATGCCACACTCTATCTCTGACGTACTCAGAGCTCTTGTGCTAGTTCTGTTACGAAGGACAAATGGACTTGCAATGGTCGGTCAGTCATGTCCAGTGTAGAGCTGGTCTCGTCCAGTGTAAACACAGTGTGACAGCGGTCAGGAGTTCAGATTCTGGTGTGCTGATATTTGTGTGCAGCCCAACTCACCCATCCTTCACACACATTCACCGACATTACATTCACTGCATGTGCAAACATGCACGTGCCTCATAGTCCTAACATAATAATACATTTGCAAATCATTAGTTAATGATTAATTAAAGCAGACAACTGGAAGTTGAAGTTCATTGCTTTGACCAATTGTGGTAATTAACGCATTAATTTACACTTTTACTTAATAAAATGTGTTATTAAGAAATTAATACATTATGACACATTTAATTAATAACAATTCATATATTACCTAATATATTAACCATATTGAATCTTTATTAGTTGCTGATGCAGTAATCATTATTTGATGGTTTAGTTCTTTATGAGTCGTACAATAACACATGATTATCTGTGCATTAGTTAAGCATGAATTAATGCACATTAGTGCACCCGTCTTGTAAAGTGTTACCGTGTTTTCTTCTCTTTTTAAACAACTATTTTAATAGTATTTTGTTTGTTGGATGCTTGTATAGAGCTACTTCACCTCACTGATGAAATCTCCAATATCTCCAGGATGAGGTACGGTGGATCTGATAGGGTAATGGGGCTCGGGATGCAGAGGTCTCTCATCCAACCTGCGGATGCCATGAGTCTCTGTATCTGGCTGCTGCAGCTGGCTCAGGTCATAATCCTGTTTGCAAACACAAAAGTGCAAAAGCATTAAGACCATTGTTAGCATTCATAGAACTGTGTTGGTGTGTCTGTGTCGTTTTGCAAGCACATAGCCAAAGCACTTGGTGGTGGTGTCGACAATAGGAGCGTAGCATTAGCAGAAGACGTTTGTTTACTTTTGTGTATGGTGAAGATGAAACAATATTGATGCATAGACCACTTCTTTTCTTGCAAATGGAGTTAGTATTATTTTTTCAAATCTGTGTCATGTTAACCCTCTGGGGTCTGAGCTGTTTTCTGGGCCCAGGAGGTGTTCTGACATGCTCTGACATTTGTGCTTATTTCTGTTACTTGTGACATTTTCATGGCTAAAGTCTAATTACACTGTATTCAGCACAAACTCTGCTACAATAATATGTCCGCAGCATGTATGTAAAAGTTTGTAGTTTTGAGATAATGACATTTATGCGTGGTTTGTGAAAATACCAAAAAAAAATTCTCACTGAAATAAGGCCATGAAACCCATACTGATTATTTCTTCACAAGACTTTTGAAAATTGTATCACGTAGCCTAGAATATTTGCTCTAAAACTATGTGAGAATCACCCTGACTGCTCATTCAGATAAGACAATATTATTGATTTCAAATTTCTAAGACGTGTTTTGTGTAAGAAAGCTCTATGCGAAGGGGCGTGATCACCTCAATAATATGTAAGCTTTTCACACCTGAGAAAGACAAAGACCCTCCCCTAACGGCCCTATTAGGAGCTATCACGCCCTGTCATTCTGAGCAACCTTGCACAAAGAATAAGGAGATTTAAAAAAGAATGTTTTTTTGATTGTTTGGATTTATTTACAACACAACATAATCCAAATATACACAACACATGACAAAAAAGCACACTATTGAAAACAATCATCCAAAGACAGAGACCTTTGTGCCATTCCTAAAAACATTGTACATACCTTTCATTTCCAAGGTGTTTGATTTTCACTTAACCATGTTCATGTACAGAGACTCATGTGAATGTTGAAGTCGGCAGGAGTGGCATCTGGGCCCTGAAAGAAAAAAAAAAGTGAACATACTGATATCAAGAGAAACTATAGGGAATATAGTTCTAAAATTTATTGGGAATAAATTTTAGATTTTTCTGGTTAAAATTGCTTTTTAAAATTCACAGAATACACACACACACAAATGTTTCCAACAATATATAATATAATGAACACCAGGTTTGTTGTGCCTTGTAGGCATAGGCACCTTTGTTTGGTGCGTTTTGCTTTTCAAACGCGATCATTTCAAACGCGATCGCGATACATTCAAAACCAGAGCTCGCTCCAAAATATGAAACATTATGGTTACCATATTATACATATCTACGTTTGAGCAGATATCCACAAACACAGTAACAGTAAACACGGGTCTAAATATTATAATATTCACCATATATCTAGCAACAGTTCAACTGCAATGTGAAGTTTATGCAACAATAACATGAACTAATAATTAAGAATTTCTTACCTTACATCTTGTCTTCAAATCGCGTTCTTCTTCTTCTGAGGTAAATCAAATGTAAGCTCACGGCACGTCTTTCAAACTTGACGAAAAGCAGAGACTTGTGAAGTTTGTTGGTGCTTTGTTTTTGAGGTAATGAGCGCGTTCGCGTTCCATGTGGAGATTTGCATGTGAATCTAAGCGCGTGAGAAGCTGGACATCTTGTTGGTTTTATACAAATTACTTAAACAGAGAATATTTGGTTTCAGTTTGAATCCGATGATTTAAAAGTACACACTTACATGTTTATGAAGGTATATGGCTCATAAATGTGCGACAAGTATTCGCTGAGTTTTGTTTCAGTTTATAGACGTGCTCAAGAAAAAAAAGTTCACCGCGACGGAGAGGCAGAACGCACACCCTGTTTATTTTCTTTATTTTACAAAAGCACAATGTTTTGATTCGATTGTAAGTGGACACATACAAAAGTAGAAATATCACAGATTCTTTTTTCATATTTCTTTTTTCTGTATGACCATAAATGATGGAGAAATTTAAGTTTATTGTGCTACTATGTGAAGAAAATCCAGCAAAACGCACCGGCGCGTTTGTCGACCCCAGAGGGTTAAACTATATAAAAGATCCTAGGTGTCACGTGTAAGCAGGGACGAGGCAGAGAGAGAATCCAGATGCAAGCACAAGTTTTAATAGACAAGCATAAACGCAAAATAATACAGGAACAAGGGTAAAATCCACAAAGAGAAGGCTGGAGAAAAACAACTGGAGAACAATGACTGGAGAACAACGACTTGAGAACACATACAGAAGCAACGACCGAGAAACAACTACTGAAGCACAGAGGTTTAAATAGTCAGGCTAACAAGGAACAAGGGACAGGTGTTGGTGATTGATGTCATGAGAACTAATGAGGGTAACTATGGTGACAAACAAGGCACAAGACAAAACAGGAACCAAGCACAGGAAGTTAACACAGAAACAATGGGGAACTAAGAATACACTTTAACATAAAAGTCCGACAAGACACATACAGGGATTGTGACACTAGGTCAGTTCACTTTTGTTTTAGGGACAGCATCTTACCGGAAGCCTTAAAGACTTTGAAAGTATCTTCTATAGCTGGGGAAGTTTTCACACTAAATCTAACTAAATCAAACTAAAGTTTGACAGAGAAGCGAACAGTTTCATTTTCTGGATCTAAACGCAGAAATATGACCATATTAGCCCAGTTCTGTCAACACTGCATTGGTGTCATGGTTAGGTCCAGATGATGATGATGAAGGAAAGTTGAAAAAAAGCTTTCAATAAACAAAAGGGTTCTTTAATGAAAACAAACTCAGGTAATCCACATAGATGAAGATAAAGTAACGGCTCGGTTGCTAACGTAACCCTCGTTCCCTGAAGTAGGGAACGGGAGACGTAACATCGACGTGACAACGTAATTGGGATCGCCTTGAGAGACCAATCTACTTTGAGAGTATTAAAACGAGCCAAAGCACATTGGCATGTGATAATTGCATCAGCTGCTCTGCTTGGAGTGCGAGCATATAACGAGCAGCAGGTGCGTCGCATATTGTTTTACGCTGAGAAGCCGAGACGTGTTCGGCCGTACAGCAATGGTCAGTAACCGTGGCGACGGGACGTTACGTCTCCTGTTCCCTCCTTCAGGGAACGAGGGTTACATTAGTAACCGGGACGTTCCCTATCAGTCGCTCACGTTCGATGTAAACTATGGAAAACGCCACGGTTGCTGCCACATCCAGCGCCCTACGCAAGACTCTCAGAGTTTGAACTGCTGTTCCGTTATACCCCACACATTGGAATTCTTGGATAACACTGGGAAAGCGTGCCTTTCCAGGGGAGAGGGACACTGCGGAGCCACATCCTGCCTGAAGGGAGGTAACATGTGGAGAATACAATATGGACTGGCCGGAGGGGCAGTGCGACATATGGAATGTCACTGGGGTGGCTCCAGCCTAAGAAAGGGGAGGTAACACCAGACAGTGACGGCAGAGCAGACTCTGCCAAGGGAAAGACACAGGCTCACCACAGGGAGCTGGTCGTGGAAGAATACGCATATGGGATCGCCGCAGGGATCACCACATATGAAGCCCAGCCTAGCACAAGTTAACAAGCATACGAGCACTAGGCCTGGCGTCGGGTCCTCCATAACGTCCGACTGCCGGAGGGGTGTGGTGGAACTCACAGGGTTCGCCAGAATGGGGAACTCGACTGGAGCAAAAAAGCGCACGTATCCGCTCCGTGGAGGGGAGTGGCACAGCAAGCCGACACTAGAGCGGGAACTTCGTGTTACCGGCTGGTTGAAGCAAACACACAGGAAGAACCCGGCTCAACCGTGTTAGGTGTCGCCCAGCCCGCAGCTTTACAGATGTCTATCAGCAAGGCACCGTGTGCCAGTGCCCAGGAAGAAGCGACATTCCTAGTGGAGTGGGCTCTCAACCTGAGCGGGCTGAGCACGCCTTGGGCTTTGTAAGCCAAGTCAAGTCAAGTCAAGTCATCTTCATTTATATAGCGCTTTTGGTAACACTTTACGGTAAGGGTACATGAATTATCATGAATTCATGTATAAATTCATGCATGAAATATGCATTCATTCATGCATTAATATCTCATGAATCATCAGGAACTAACACGAGTTCAACGTTTTTCATTCATGACTTCATGGATGAACAACACCTTAATTAAAACATTAACTAAGATGAGTACATCATCATGAATTATGATTTATTACGCATGATCATGATGTTTTCTTTGTTCATACAAAAAATTGGTCTTTACCACCCATTGTGAATAAAGCTATGGTTATGGTACATAAATCATGAATTCATGCATTAGAAAAAAGTATTATTTCATGCATGCAAGACTACTCTTCGAATTATTAAAGGAATGTACAAAAATCCACATTATCTAATGCATGCATACAGGCTAGAACAGTATATCAATTAATGTGATAACTTTTTTTCTGAATTATGATCTGAGTTATCCAGCATGTTCATGTCTTCTTCATAGCCTGCAGGTAAATGGACAGACCCCAAAATTGGCCAATCACAGCACATAACATACGAATTCTGTTGGCGTTCAAATACAGTAGTCATCATTAACTAAGCATTGTTTATCTATGACTTCATCATGTTTGTGGCCCCTCAACTAAAGTGGTGACTTGGTGCTTTGAAACACTGATGAACAATGTGTTTTCATTATGATCTTAGTTATCCAGCATGTTCATGTCTTCTTCATAGCCTGCAGGTAAATGGACAGACCCCCAAATTGGCCAATCACAGCACATAACATACGAATTCTGTTGGCATTCAAATACAGTAGTCATCATTAACTAAGCATTATTTATCTATGACTTCATCATGTTTGTGGCCCCTCAACTAAAGTGGTGACTTGGTGCTTTGAAACACTGATGAACAATGTGGAATAACTGTGAAATGACATGAACATGAAAGTTCAAGCCTTTGCAAACAATGTACTGTGGACAGAAAAGGACTTTGAACTTAACTTGCAACGTGATCTCATGAGAATACGTGTATTTTTACGTAAAGTGTAGTTCTACCATACGTACATTTATTTATGTTTTATACACACAGAAATGTATAATACTGACAGTGGACAGTGGACTTATAAACAACTTACAAACAACGACGTACAAATTTGGGCGTATTCCTATTTAACTTATGCATATTAAAATCGTGGCATTAAAGGGTTAGTTCACCCAAAAATGAAAATTCTGTCAGTAATTACTCACCCTCATGTTGTTCCAACCGCGTAAGACCTTCGTTCATCTTCGGAACACAAATTAAGATATTTTTGATGAAATCTGAGCCATGTTTCACTCCTCCATAGGCTTCTATGTGACCGAAACTTGCTGGCCCAGAAAAGTTATTAAAGAGATCGTTAATATAGTCCAAGTGACTCCAGTGGCTCAATCTTAAGTATATCAAGCGACGAGAATACTTTCTGTGCGCAAAAACAAATAAAAATAACGACTTTATTCCACTTTTCATTTCCTTCTCTCTGGGCCTCTAGTTGGTTCGCGTAGTCTTTTTGCGCACAATGCGTAGCGCGTCTGTGTTACACGTCACCACGTAGGCTCACTATTGGCCGACGCCGGTCATGTGTGTGTTGCGTGATGACGTGCAACACAGACGCGCAGCGCAAAAACACTACGAGGCCCAGAGAGAAGGAAATGAAAAGTGGAATAAAGTCGTTATTTTTGTTTGTTTTTGCGCACAAAAAGTATTCTCGTCGCATGATAAACTTAATGTAGTGCCACTGTAGTTACTTGGACTATTTTAACGATGTTTTAATAACTATTCTGGGCCGGTGAGTTTCGGTCACACTGGAAGCCTATGGAGGAGTCAAAATTCTGTCAGATTTCATCAAAAATATCTTAATTTGTGTTCCGAAGATGAACGAAAGACTTACATGGTTGGAACAACATGAGGGTGAGTAATTACTGACAGAATTTTCATTTTTGGGTGAACTAACCCTTTAATGTTTTGACACATAATCTAAAACACAACATAAATTCACAAAAGAAATCAATTTTATTAGCTTAATGTGATCCAAATCTTTAGAATCCATACGTTGTTTGAAAGAAATAGATCCAAATGCAGCCCTTTATCCAGTGATCTTCATCTCCATTTCTCAGCAGAGACTGTCAACGTCAAATCCCGCGCTCGTGGTGAATTCAAATTCAAAAATTGCGCCCGAAGCGTTACGACATGTTTTACGGCAGTGATATCAAACGCTCATTGGCTCTCGCATGCTTCGTAACAGATTGCGACATGCCGTGTTTAAGTTGTTTACTACATTTGAAATGGAGAAGCGCGCGCGCGAAACCGGATTAACATTTTCATGGATTAATAACTTAAATTCTGCTCTGTAACGTTACCTCATACATAACCATTATATAACGTTACTGCCAGAGAGGACTGCGACACATCGTCATGTGAACGACTTTTGGTACCGGTTTTAACATTTTCTCAATAAATAAATGATTGTGATTGTCTGTCTGCTGTTTTAATTTATAATTGTAGGTACGTAGTTTTAAGAAATGGTTAGGGGTAGGGGTAGGATAAGTGGCTCAAACTATCTTTTAATGCTACATTGTTAATAAAGCTGCCATTTCCCTACACATATCTGTCCATTACGTTTTATCCTTTTAATATTATCTATAAAATGGATATGTTTAGGTGTGGAGTTAGGGTTAAGGGATCATACATTTATAATCTATTAAATGGTAAAAGGGAAATTATACAGATATCTTTGTGATATGAAATATTCGTAGGCTAAATACTTTCACGTACGTTTTTAGCTGTAAAATTGTAATAATGTTATGTAACTTTACTGCTTTATTCTGAAACCAAACGGTATAAACCAGTTAAATTAACAGCTGGAAAGAGCTGAGAAGGAATTCAGTAGCCTACATAGGCTACACCATGAACTTTATTTTAAGTGTCTGTATATCTGAAAACTCTTTACAAAACCATAAAGCTGTTTTACAATTTCATGATATGGAGGAGACGCATCAGTAGCTTTATACATTACTCTTTACCCAAAAAGAGATCAAGCTGTTTGTGAAACATTTTTTTAAAACAGCTTTATGGTTTTTAACTGGTTTATCGTTTAATAATAAAGCAGTACAGTTAAGATCAAAGTCCATTTGTGTCTACAGTACATTTTTTGCAAAGGCTTGAACTTTCATGTTCATATTCATGTCATTTCACAGTTATGCCACATTGTTCATCAGTGTTTCAAAGCACCAAGTCACCACTTTAGTTGAGGGGCCACACACATGATGAAGTCATAGATAAACAATGCTTAGTTAATGATGACTACTGTATTTGAATGCCAACAGAATTCATATGTTATGTGCTGTGATTGGCCAATTTGGGGGTCTGTCCATTTACCTGCAGGCTATGAAGAAGACATGAACATGCTGGATAACTAAGATCATAATGAAAACACATTGTTCATCAGTGTTTCAAAGCACCAAGTCACCACTTTAGTTGAGGGGCCACAAACATGATGAAGTCATAGATAAACAATGCTTAGTTAATGATGACTACTGTATTTGAACGCCAACAGAATTCGTATGTTATGTGCTGTGATTGGCCAATTTTGGGGTCTGTCCATTTACCTGCAGGCTATGAAGAAGACATGAACATGCTGGA
This sequence comes from Scardinius erythrophthalmus, assembly GCF_964197995.2. Classification (NCBI taxonomy): domain Eukaryota; kingdom Metazoa; phylum Chordata; class Actinopteri; order Cypriniformes; family Leuciscidae; genus Scardinius; species Scardinius erythrophthalmus. The sequence goes on along the minus strand of NC_138229.1, from coordinate 48,936,458 downwards.
TAACTCAGATCATAATTCAGAAAAAAAGTTCTCACATTAATTGATATACTGTTCTAGCCTGTATGCATGCATTAGATAATGTGGATTTTTGTACATTCCTTTAATAATTCGAAGAGTAGTCTTGCATGCATGAAATAATACTTTTTTCTAATGCATGAATTCATGATTTATGTACCATAACCATAGCTTTATCCACAATGGGTGGTAAAGACCAATTTTTTGTATGAACAAAGAAAACATCATGATCATGCGTAATAAATCATAATTCATGATGATGTACTCATCTTAGTTAATGTTTTAATTAAGGTGTTGTTCATCCATGAAGTCATGAATGAAAAACGTTGAACTCGTGTTAGTTCCTGATGATTCATGAGATATTAATGCATGAATGAATGCATATTTCATGCATGAATTTATACATGAATTCATGATAATTCATGTACCCTTACCGTAAAGTGTTACCGCGCTTTTAACAATGTAGATTGTTTCAAAGCAGCTTTACAGAGATAAACATATAATTTAAGTTAACAGAGATTGTTTTGGAATTATAGCGTTTCTTTAATAAAGTTATTTTCCAGCTAAAGTTAGTTTTGATTGATTCGCTTCCGTCGCAACGATCATTTGTTATTAAATTAGGGGCCGCTAAGACGACACCATTCTCTCTACACAGACTTTAAACGCAAACCTGTGAGAAACGCTGATGGCGTTCACATGCGCATTAAGAATTGGTTCTATAGTTATGTGCGTTTGAATATATGTGCACAGGTTTGGAATTCCCTACAAACCAAGCCTAAACAAAGTACTGGTGTTTCCTTATAATTTTTGATACAGAATTTTATTTTGGTATCCACTATCCAGTAGGCCATCCTCTGCTTGGAGACAGCCTTCCCGTTCTGCTGGCCTCCGTAACAGATGAAGAGCTGATCTGAGGTCCTGAAGCTTTGCGTTCTGTCCACATACAGACACAGAGTGTGAACGGGATAGAGAAAAGCCAGGGCTGGGTCTGCCTCCTCCAAAGGCAGCGCTTGCAGGTTCACTACCTGTTCCCGAAAGGGAGTGGTAGTAACCTTGGGCACGTAACCGCGCCGGGGTCTCAGGATCACGTGAGAGTTAGCCGGGCCAAATTCTAGGCACGATTCGTCGACCAAAAATGCCATACCCTCTTGATAGAGGCCAATGCAACCGGGAGTATTGTCTTACAGGACATAATTTTTAACTCAGCTGATTGCAAAGGCTCAAAGGGTGGTCTCTGAAGTGCCGAAAGAACCAGAGACAAATCCCAAGAGGGTATAGAGAGCGGGCGAGGCGGATTTAGTCTCCTCGCCCCCCTCAGGTACCTGACAATCAGGTCGTGCTTTCCTAATGACTTACTTTCAACTGCATCGTGATGTGTGGCGATAGCGGCAACATACACTTTAAGGGTGGAGGGAGACAGCCTTCGCTCCAAGCCCTCTTGCAGGAAGAAAAGCACGGCTCTGATCAAGCAAGTTCGGGGGTTCTCCTGAGAAGAACACCGCTCGACGAACAGGTTCCACTTCAACGCATAGAGGCGCCTCGCAGAGGGGGTTCTAGCAGAAGTGATGGTGTCAACTACCGCTTGGGGTAGGTCACCTAGAACCTCCGCGTCCCATCCAGGGACCAGACATTGAGTTTCCAGACCTCCGGACGCGGGTGCCATAGGGTGCCCCATCTCTGAGAGAGCAGGTTCTCGGTCAAGGAGTAAAACAGCTGGCAGTGCTACGTGTCCGGGGCGGCAAACAGATCTATCTGTGAGGTCCCGAAGCGCCTCCAAATCAGCCGGACCAGCTGGGGGTGGAGTCGCCATTCTCCCTGTAGCACTTGCTGCCGTGAGAGCTCGTCAGCTGCACAGTTGAGCAGGCCCGGAATGTAAACGGCACGAAGCAACCTCAGATGCTTCTTACTCCAAGGAGGAGATGGTGGGCGAGTTGTGACATGGTGGTGGGCGAGTTGAAACATAGACCACCCTGGCGGTTGATGTACGCAATGGCCCCGTCCACAGTTCTGAAGCTGCATGCCCATTGTACGTGGCCCCCCAGCCCGTGGCAGAGGCATCCGTGGAGACCACAGAATGCCTGGACACTTGATCTAGGGGAACACCTGCCCGCAGGAACAAAGGGTCCGACCACAAGCTGAGAGTTTGGCGACAATGCGGGGTCACTTGGACCCGGCACAAGCCACTCTGCCACGCCCATCTCGGGACTCGATAATGGAGCCAGTGTTGGAGCGGCCTCATATGAAGCAATCTGAGCGGCCTTACTGTGAGGCCTCTGGACACGGGCCTCTGTCATGTTGATCGAGTCCAAGATCATCTGCCCGTGGGTGAGTTTGCTCTTTTCACAGTTGACCCAAAGCCCTAGGTGGCTGAGGTGACTGAGCACCATGTCCCTGTGTTCGTACAACTGCTCTCTCAACTGGGCCAGGATAAGCCATTCGTCGAGGTAGTTGACATGAACACCACGCTCGCACATGGGAGCAATGGCCGTCTCCGCGACTTTCGTGAAGACATGGGGTGACAGGGCCAGCCCGAAGGGTAATACTTTGTACTGATATGTCCGTCCCTCAAACGCAAAGCAAAGAAATGGTCTGTGTCGTGGGAAAATCGAGACATGAAAGGACACGTCCTTCAGGTCAATCGCTGCAAACCAACCTTGGGGACGGATGCACTTTGAAAATGCGTTTCTGCATAAGCATTTTGAATGGCAGCCTGTGAAGGGACCGGTTCAGGAAACGCAGGTCCAAGATAGGTCATAACCCACCGCTTTTATTGGGTACAATGAAGTACGGGCTGTAAAAGCCGGTCTTCATTTCCGCTGGAGGGACCGGCTCGATTGCATCCTTCACCAGTAGGACTGCAATCTCAATAATAATTCTAAAAAACTCAAAATAACACTAAAAATTCATTACATTTATATAGCGCTTTTCTAGGTACTCAAAGCGCTTTACATAGAAGGGGGTATCTCCTCAACCACCACCAATGTGCAGCATCCACCTGGATGATGCGACGGCAGCCATATTGCGCCAGAACGCCCACCACACACCAGCTTACTGGTGGAGAGCAGACCATGAGCCAATGAGTTTTTATGGTGATGATTAGGAGGCCATGATGAACAGAGGCCAATGGGCAAATTTGAGCAGGATGCCCCATCTGACCCAGCGGCACAGTCCATGCGATAAGGACCCTCTAGGCTTCAAACAGATGCTCAGCACACCCCAGCCCAGTGGGGAAGCAACTACTGGAATGTGACTCTGTGCCGTCACCACTCCACACAATTTCATGATGTTCAAACTGTTAAGGTGAAATTTGGTGCCTGAGGTAAAAGGAGGGAGGAATCATCCGATACACTCATAAGTAGACCTTAGGTGACGTGATCACAAATCACTACGTCCTCAGTACCAATCACTATATGGTTACACAAATGATTTTGTTATGTTCTCAAATTATATACAATATAAAGGTATCTTCTTAAGTCATATTGTGGAGAGAGGCTGATGACATTTAAAGTATTCCACCCTCATAATTTTGAAGGGTCACCCCTCTGATGTTTTTCATTACTGTAGTACCAAGAAAAAGGAGCTAAAAGTTTTTTATTCAAATCTAAAAATGCTAAAAATCTTTTTAGTTTAAAATGAACCAGTTAGAGTTAGTGGACAGTACCTGGTCTTCCTCGCCTCCTCCCTCTTCATCATATTTCAGGATGTTGTCTCTGATGTCCTCCTCTGGGTCAATCAGCAGCTGCTTGGCCAGTCGTTCTTTATCTCTCCTTTTCATCCACACAACGAACAACAACACAAGGACTACACAGAGAGAAAGTTATTCATGCAAATGGAACACAACATTTGTTTTTCTTTGCAGCATCGACACTGAAAGGGGGAAGCTCAAGAAAGGTATTTTGCTTTGTGACATTATATTTAAGACAATTATTTGACACATTTACCCTGCAAATGATCATTGTGACTCACTGAGGAGGGTGATGATGCAGAGCAGGAGGGTGATAATCACTCCTGTGCTGATCCCTGCGGTCACGATGCGCTCCTGGTCTGTGCAGTCTCCATTAAGATCACACTGACAGACCTTCACTTGCAGATACGAGGTGTTGGACAACGGTATCTCACCAGAGTCTGTGATTATAATGGGAATCTTGTAGATTCCATTCTCCAAAAAGTCAATTTTAAGAGCGAGTTGTGCATAATCACCTAGGAAATGGATTTAAAGAGTATTTAAGCAGTAATTTTGCACAATACTTTAAATGATTCAAATATATTTAACTGCAGGTGAGTTATTTGTGTTCTTGAGTCAGTAATAAAATAAGAAATTAATAAAAGTGTCTACACTGGACAGTATTTACTGTGTGGCATTTTCATTGAGGAGCAAAATGTATATCTTTTGCTTTATTGTGCCAGTAGGAAATATCAGTTTACATTTCCAAACATTCCTTTTTGCCATTAATTGTAATAATCTGGTATTATTTTTGTGCAGTTCCCACAGATATCCCCATAATATCCCCATCACTGACTTACATGAGACCGCAAAAACTGAGATGGACTAAATCCATAAGAACTGGGGAAACATCTCCAAGACATTTAGAGAAATCTACCCGCAAAGCTTACTCAAAAACTCCACAACTGAAGATAAGACAAAAGTAGTTTTAAAGGCTAAGGGTGGTCAAACCAAATTTTTATTTGGTAGTAGAAATTCATAGAAGTTCTTTCTTCATCCTCATAGCATCTTCTTTACAGCATTCTTTTCACAAGTGCATACAACTTTTTATGCCGGCACGTTCTGTTGGATTTTTTTTTTTTTCACATAGCAGTGAAATCATCTTAAACTACTCAATTTATGGTCATATTGTCATGATCCTGTTTCTTACACACACACACACACACACACACACACACACACACACACACACACACTCTCACACACATTACCGCTATTTCCTCATTTACGCACACACCTTCTCATTTAATCCTTATTCCCTCTCAGCTGTCTCTCTTTTACTATTAGCCATAGCTCACTCCCCTCTTCACCTGAATCCTCTTTTCCTCTGATTAGCGTTCCTACTTCTTTTCCCCCTCTCTCTACCTGTCTTTGCCTGAGTATTGCATTCTCTCATGTGTACTAAACGCCTACTAATCCTCGTGTCTCTGTCATGTCTTAGTCCTGTCGTGTCGGGAGCTGATTTATATTAAGAAAACTCAACTGAGCCGGAGAATCGCCGCTTGCCTCTACTCTCCCTTGGGAAACGCCAGCCTGCTCCTTTGTTTATTGAACTCTCTGGCAAGCTCTATTTCAATTAAAGTGATATTATTTCTCCGCATTTGCTGTCTGATCCTCTTACCTTCATGACACATACAGCTAAAAGCAATACTTCATTCGAAAGTGTAAATGGTCTATTTATACGTGTCTACTTACAATCAAAACAAAACATTGTGCTTTTGTAAAATAAAGGCCCTTGTTAATTAACTCATTAGCTCCCTCATTTAGTTCTAGTATAAGTACTCCCTATTTTGTTCAGATAATTGTCCTGTCTCGTCAGTGTTTGAGTGCGCTATTCGGTTCTTCAAGTTATCTCCTGTGTGTTTCCTTGGTGGTATTTTCATTTAAAGACTATTTTGAATATCTCCTTCATCATGCTCTTTTGTTATCAGCTACCTACCGTGACAACAAAGACATGAGCAATATATCTATAGAAACATTTATGTGTCTGCTTTTAAATGGTCTAAATGAAAACAGATATTCTCTTTTTATTTAATTGGTATGAAAAGAGAGAGATGCCAGTCGTTCTCGTGTGAAATCATTAATGTGAACACTACGTGTGCTTTTCATAATAGTAATGATCTGAGGTGATCCAATGCAAAGTCAACGCCGACATCAACTCGATAAAGCATATCAAGTTTTATTAGATTAATTTACTTTATATAATTTTGCGACGCGGTAAGGAATAATCCTGGAAGAATTTACCTCAGAAGAAGAGCGCGACTGTGGTTTCGGTTTCATTTTGAGGAGCGACTTCATCTAGTGGAGGATTTAATTTCTGATGAGTTATTTATTCTTACTATCATTAGTAACCCTAACATTCTAACTGTCACCAGCCCCTTTGACGACGAGACCCTGAAGTCACTGTTCTGGATCGGAGAGAATTGCCATCACCCTGTACAGACACCTTTGGGCTGAACTGGAGGGAGGCTATCATCTGGTGTCTGGAGAGTGTATATCCTCGGTCCAGAATACAGCCAGACCCACAGTCTGTTCCACCACAGAGGAAATGCGCGAGTGTCCTCAGCCGCGTCAGCCAGAGCCCAATGAGAAGTGGCCAGAGCTGACCCTCGCCCCGGAAGAGGAGCCCCCGGTGAGTCTGACCAGGGGTGTGAACCCACGACATCAGTGACCGAGGGCACACTGGTGGAATTTGAGACTGAGGACTGGCTGATTGACTTCAGTGCGGAGGTATCGTCTCCCACCCCATTTCGAATTCTTCATTGCTGTTCCAAGACAGCACCATGCACTGTTTGAACTTTTTATCTTTCTTCTGAGCCTTCATTGCTGTTTTTAGACAGAACAAACAATGTTGTGTTACCTTCAACCCTGTCTAGCCTTCATCTGCCTCCATCCCCAGTTCTCCAGCCCAGCCTCTGCTGGAAGTTGTCAGCCTTTTGCCATATCCTGCAATGCCAAGCACTCACGTCGAGCCTCAGATCCTACAACCACCATCAGCACCTGAGCGGATAGATCCAGTGGCTCCGCCTCCGGCCTCAGATTGTCTCAGCCCGTCGATCTGTTGGCTCCACCAGACACACTTGGCCTTTTGACTCCACCGGGTTCCTTCGTCCCACCAGCCTCCCCTTGGACAGTTGCACTGCAGTGCTTAAATAGTCTCTGATTTACGAACAGATTAGAAACAGGTGTGTTTAATCTTCTTCCGCAACGCTCCGTTCCTCCACTCCTTCGGCTGCAGCAGCTCCTCCTTCCCTTCGGGTACGCCCAGGTCCTCCATCACACCAGCATCGCCTCAGTCCTCGGGCAGTCTGGCTCCTCCTCAGACAATAATAGCCGCGGCATTGCCTAGGCCCCCTGTGCCAGCGATGATGCTCTTCTCCATCGGCTCTCCGTCTGAGCCCTGGGATCCACCAGCTCCGCCTCCATCGGTCGTCGCCTTGTTGATGTTAGCCGACACGCCACATTGGCTCCTCTCTCCCTTGACTCCACTGTGGGCTGACGTCACTGGGCTCTGGGTCTGTTCCTTCAGACGGATACCATCATCGCTGCCGGGGTCTTGTCCATCTCTCACCATTCCTCCACTGCCTGCCATCACCATCCCTTTGCCATCTTCTGTCGCCATCTCCACGCCCTCCTCCTAAGCCTCCGCTCTCACCTCTTTAAGCCGTGAGGTCACGCCGTGGGGGGGGGGGGGGGAACTGTCACAATCCTCAGTCACCATACAAGTCACCTTGCACTAAATTTTCCAAAAAACCTTCTGGCTCACACTTGCACACACTCATCTAATCATCACACCTGTGTGTTATTTCATTATACCAATGCATTTCTCACTTTCCAAACCACCACCAGAATAGCTTTGGCAATATTCTAAACAAATAGAGTCCAAAAAGATTGAACTGTTATGCATTCATTCATTTGTACTTTAACAGCTGGAATTGTGTAAGATGTTGCATTACAAACAGCTGGCACTGAGAATACTTATTTATCTGAAAACGTATGAAATGAATGTGTGTTGTTTACATAAGGTTTTTATCAGATTTAGTCTCTAGATGGGTGAAGGGCAGAAACTGCATGTGGACCAATCAGAAGTCCTGTCCTTCCCAGGCTTGGTACTAGAGTTCTTCTTCTTGTCTGGCTGTTGTCCTAGCATCTCTATCTGATGGCGTTGGACAGTTTGTTTGTGTTAGTCCACCAAGATCCAAGAGAGAGAGGGGCCCGACCATAAACTGGGCCCTGGAATGTGCTGTTGACTGCAATTATTAATAAGTGGTATGCTATACCATATATATATAGTACCATATATATATATCTTTTAATAGTGATTAATAGTTTACACTTTAGATGGGGGGATGCAAAAGGTGTTGTAAATAATAATAGTATTATAAAATATGCTGATGATACTGTTATTCTGAGTCTCTTACACAAGGATATGGACCTATCATCCTACCATAGTGAAATAGATCGATTCATTCAGTGGTGTGACAAGAACTGTCTTGCGTTAAATGTACAAAAAACACAAGAAATGGTCCTTGACCCAAGAAATGTATCTGAAGATAAGTCTGTGATCATTAAAGACACAGTGATACAGCAAGTTACATCTTATAGATACCTGGGGTTTTACATGGACAATGTTCTTTGTTGGAAGACACACATTGACAGTCTGTGCACACGACTACAACAGAGGCTGTACTTTTTAAGAAGATTAAGACTGTATGGGGTGGGCAGTGACATTTTACTTGTTTTTTACCGAGCCACACTTGAAAGTCTTATTCGTTATGGAATTATAGTCTGGTTCGGAAATGTGTCTGTTCAATTGAAAAGCAAATTGATCCATATCCACAAAACAGCCATGAAAGTCATAGGATTAAAACAATATGAACCCATACAGACTCTATACGAAGAGGCAATGATGAGGAAAGCAACGAGTATTAGTACTGACTCTGAACATCCTCTTTTTAGTGAATACCAGCCGCCGCCGTCGGGAAAGAGACTGAGAATGCCAATATGTAAGATTAATAGACTGAAGCTTTCATTTGTTCCTGCCTCAGTAAAACTGCTGAATATGACCCGGAGCAATGCACCTTTACACATTAGCAATTAAATGTGTTAAGTATTTTACTTATCTTGTATTTTATTTATTTTTTATACATTGGTGTGCTGTGTATACATTGTTGTGTATTGTGTAGTGTGTTGTACTGTAGCACTTTGCCAAGGACAAATTTCCCCTCGGGGACAAATAAAGTTTATCCTTATCCTTAAATGATTTATTCATGCATTTACACATCATTTATAATAGGTGTTGAACACTTTGTAGTTTGTACTGCAGTGTAAGTGTTGACTAGTGAGGGTATAGACAGCTGTCTTCACTGACACACATGGACTCTTTAACTGCTGTGCACCTGATGTGGAAGGTCAAACCGGTTCACATTAGCACTAGATCCCACACAGAACACAAGTCTGTGCTGATAAGATAAAGGATTTAACAGAACCCACTGAAATCATCTTGACTGTAAGTGATTTATAAATGTTTATCCACTTCAAAACAAATAAATTACTCTTCTTAAAATTACTGCTTTAGCATTCCTGCATGTTTGTGCTTTTGAACACAGACAAGCTTACAACTTAAATATACATCAATAAATTAAATACTGATCATTTACTAATGGTTTATTCATCATTTGTTCATGTATAACCATTGTTTATTGAGATAATGATACTAAAACAATTTTGACAAATACTGCAATGATTTATAAGTGATAAATAATTTATCAGCTAATCAACCATCTACTATTGAACAGTTTGACTTATTTCATGATTTACATTTTTTTAAAGATTACAACACATTTGTAAATCATTAGCATACCACTTATTAATAATTTATAAACATATATTCATGCTGTGTAAATGATTAGATCCTCATTAACTAATAATTTATAAATTACTTAATTAACAAAACATTCATAAAATGATAGTATACCACTTATTAACCATTTATGAATGTATTGTCATGTTTTGTAAATGATTAATTCATCATTAACTAATAACTTCTGTTAATGTTATTATTAAGTGTTACCGCCTCTTTCACTAAAGACCACCCCTATGCTAGCTTTGGCATCAGTCGAGCGACTTGCAGGCTCTCTCAGTGGATGCATCTTGCCTTGAGTTTGGGCTTAATGACAGTAAAGTCGTCCTTAGTCTGAGAAGAGCCTATGTGCCTAAGGTGCTTTCCACACCCTTCAGAGCATAATCTATAACGGTCTCTGCTCTCCCTTATACTGAGGATGAGCAGGCGCCACAGCCACTCTGCCCGGTCCAGGCCCTTAAGGTGTACCATGAGTGCTCTACCCAGTTCCCACAGTCAGAGCTGAAATGCTCTCATTGGAAAGTAGACGCGATTGCGCTGGCATACAAGTCCTTAGGATTGCAATTCCCTATACAGGTGAGGGCAAACTCCACCAGGGGAATGGCCTCCTCTTGAGTGTCCATTGCTGACATCTGTGCAGCAGCCAGCTGGTCCTCGCCATCCACCTTTGCCAGGTTTTACAACTTGGACGTCCCTGCTCTTCAGTCACATGGATACTGTCCGCTTGACCAGTCCCCAACCTCTGGGTTTTTTCACTTGGGAGCAGCTGGGGAAACTTTCCCAGGATCTAGATGTGTGGAAAACTCCCGCAAAAGTAGGAGTTTTAATGGGTGGTTTGTTGGCCGTTACATTCTAAAGGTGCATTGTTTCACACTGTACACCTCTGGCAACGCAATGTATATTTAATCTTGTAAAAGCAAGTGTGAAACATTGGTTTACCTAGAGTTAAATTAGGGGTTTAAAAGACGATAACCTAGGGTTAAGCTCAATGTGAAAAGTTATCATGTTTTTTGTCTCTTCTACCATTAGAGTTAGATGTTTAAAACTGAATAAATGGCTGTCAACAGAATTAAGTAATTGGGACTGAACTCATGATTTCTGACCAGTTTATTACATATCAAATTCATAACAACTTATTTATTTTGTCATTATTTTTTTATATTTTCCACTGAACTTTTTCACAGACAAGCACCCCCTTTGCAGCCCCAGAACCCAATTTAAAAAATCCTTGTGAGGTAACTGTTTTATAATAATCAATATCAATATAATAATTAACATTAATTGCGTTGGAGAGAGGTGACTTTTCTCCTCTCAAAGGTCTCAAAGATTAGAAACATCACAAGCTTTGATGAAACTTTCAAATATATTAAAATATAAAATGCATAGCAATCAAATCAGATGGACATGAAAAATAAATATTAACTGTGCAATACGTCTAAAAAAGATTGTGGAATCTACTGAAGGTGTGTTGTGATACATTGTGTGCTTCCAGTGTAGACGGCTAATGACCACTGTAATGAAAACCTAATTGCTCATGTATGGTGTAGACAGTTCAGGAGGCCGATGAGATGTTGTTTTCTGCATATTTCTGTGTGTGTGTGTGTGTGTATTTTCTCACCACTGAGACGCGTGATTGTCCAGTTCTTCCTAACATCAATAGGTTGTAAGGGCAGCTCAAAGGAGAAGGGTCCAGTGTTGGGTTCAATGTCTGCATCCAACGCTGTGATGTTAATGCCGTTGTTCTCAGGTTTTTCACACATCACCGTCTCTGGTGGGAAAACCTCAGGAGCATTATCATTGACATCCAGAAGAAGGATTTGCAGAGTACCGGTGCTGCTGGCCGGAGGAATCCCTGGAGACCAAACAGACTCATTACTGTTATGCTCCCTTCCTGGGACACTATCCCAGCGTGCTACAAGAGGACTCCCTCTCCTGGACATTTAACACACCTGTTTCTAATCTGTTCATCAATCAGAGACTATTTAAGCACTGCAGTGCAACTGTCACAAGATGAAGATGAGGATGAAGGACTGAAGACAAGATCAAATTATCAACGCAGTTTAATAAAACTAAAGACGAACTGGTGTAACAGTGTGTACTGCTAACAAACATACACAAACAATGACCAACACTGAAGAATGAAAACAGAGGAAGTAAATACACCGAGATAACGAACTAAATGATGAGCAGCTGTGGTGGAGGATGTGTCCATGGTGACTGATGAGTGGCGGGAAAATAGAACAAAGGGAACATGTGACTGAAGACAAACAAACTAAAAGTCCATGAAGGTGATGTGACAGCAACATTGTGTTTGCCATTGGTGACATCTCTAAACAGTTTATTGCATTCTTGTCTATGATCTTGCTTGCCTTGTTTTAATGGATTATTTGCCTCACAACTTTAGTTTGGATGCCTGGTTTTAAAATGTTTACCTGTGTTTTGACCCTGCATGTTCTACACGTTTCGGATTTATCATTTTGGGCTGATTCTCTATTTATGACACTGCCTGTTTTACAAGGTTTGGATTTACTGTTGTTGACCGATTCTCTGTGTATGATCTGGCCTGTTATAACACCACCAGGATTTATGTCTGGTGCCTTGTCACACAATTGCAGGCTTGTTATCGGCAACAAAGTCATGATAAAACGTCACCACGGCGTACGGCACGGCTGTGAACCACATCCAGTCGGCCCAAATCATTTTGTTTATGGTTTCTTTTATTTATTTTAATTTTTTGAGCGGAGGAAATGTTATTCTGCACGGCTGAAGGTATGCATATGTGGATTATTGCTTTTTTTTGTCATGAGAGTGTGGCTGCAAACACAGCAGACATGTGGTGAGGTCAATATGGATTGGCATGTTGGGACATTTGTCCTGCTATTGTGTACAGCTGTCAGGAAACGTGAATGGAGGACTCAAAAGCAGAGAGTTCGTGCAACTCAACATCCAAAGTGTACTGACACACACACAGAAAAAAGGAATGTGTGAAAGCTTCAGAGCCACCCGTATAGACACCTGCGGACACAGGCAGTGGTCACCACCATAGGTACAATGCCCAACGGGACGAGAAACAAGAAGAGCCAGAGAACAGCTAGAGCACAGCGAGCTGTCGAACTCCTCGTCTAGGAGTCCTGGACACAGCAGCAAAACAGAGATAAAACACACAGCATAGAACCCACAGAACATGAGACGAGGTACAGAAAAATCTACTGACAATGAGGGGCAGACACAGAAGAGAATATAAGGGAACGAGCGGCAGGTGAGGGCAGTCAGCGCGTGATCTGCACACACCCTACAGAAAGTGACAGGACAACACAGACAAAAGGGAAGGCCGGTGAACTGTGAACCCTGAACTGTGACAGCATCCCATTTAATGGGATGGTTCATTCAATTTGGGTCCCAGTTTATGTGAGGGAAGTTTAAGAGTAATGTCCTGGGAAGATAACCAGACCTTCTGACCGCACACGTAAAGTAGGGGCTTAGCACAGTGATGGTCCGCCGACGCCTTGGTCCTGTCACCAGTCCTAGTGAGTGCTTCTTTGGCGATCCTCCACATATGGAGGCATTTCTGAATAAACGAGTGCATGGATGGAACAACGGCGTTGGATTCTTGGGAGGAGAATAATGGTGGCTGGTAGCCTAAACAGCACTGGAAGGGAGACAAATCCATAGATGAGACCAGGAGGGAATTATGTGCATTCTTGACCATGGTAAATATGAAACTCCAAGACGACGGTTCCGTAGACGCCGCACAAGACATGAACCTCTCCAAATCCTGGTTAACACACTCAGCCTGACCGTCAGTCTCCGGAGGAGAGACTCGCAGTCGCCCTCAGCTGTCGACAGAACTCTGCCCAAAACTTAGACACAAACTGGGGACCCCTGTCAGAGACCACATTCACCGGGAGGCCATGAATACAGAAAACGTAATCTAAGACAACAGTTGCTGGCTCCCTCGCTGAAGGCAGTTTTGGAAAATAAAATGGGCCGCCTTCGAGAACCTGTCCACCACAGTGAGGATTAGCATGTTGATGATAGACGGGGGTAGGCCTGTGACGAAGTCCAGCTATGTGTGACCAGGGCCTTCCCCTGGAGTAGCCCTGCCAGGGGTCGACTGAAGCCTTTGCCCGCAGCACAAACCAGACAGGCCGACACAAACCGACAAGAGTTCCGCACCATGGATGGCCACCAAAATTGCTGCTTGATTAAACTGCAAATACAAGTTGCTTCTGAGTGGCAAGCTAGTACGAATGAGTGGCCTCACTCTAGGATGCTAGTTCGGACCAATTCGGACACAAACAACAGGCTCTCAGGGCACCCTGCAGGAACCGTGATGTTGCGCAGTGCAGTGAGGACTAGCCAATCGGGAAGCAGAATGGTTACAGGGAGGATGGATCCAGGTTCAGCTTCAAAGATCCGCGAAAGTGTGTCGGGCTTACCTGCGGTGCAGGAGGGTTGATCTGTAAGTGATCAAGCAGTTCTGAGAGCTGGGTTAACTGGAGAGACAGCTCAGAGAAAGCACGGTGAGAGGCGTTGATTTCCTCTTGCTGCCTGAGGATTTGGTGAACGTCTGCTTCCTGTTTCCTCTACTAAGTCCATGACTCGGCAATCAGCGCTAAATTGCCCAGGTAACAAGCTGCAGAAAGTGACAGGACAACACAGACAACAGGGAAGGCCATGAAGCACCCTGAACTGTGACAACAGCAGAGGAGCTTTGCTTGAAGTAAGACACTAGGGAACTCAAGACTTTGCAAAGGAGTGTTGCTTGTGTGTGATACTGGGACATTTTATTGACGCTGGTCAATAAAGAACAAAGAAGAAACAAATCTTGCTATTGATTTTGTTTTTTTGTGCTATTGATCGCGTTTTGTTGTACAATATGGAATATGTGCATGGTATAGTGCCTGGATTCGCAAATTAACTTGATTCTGCCGCTACACTAAGATTATATGGGCACACAAACTTTTGAAATGATTTATTGATAATAGGTTTCCACGCAATTTTGATAAAGTCAACTAATTTGGGTTAGGGTTGTTTGGGACATTCCGGGACTGGAATTCATCCAGTGTATAGGCTCTCCCTGTTCCCATGTCATCATATAGACAGAAATAAGGAAATACACAAACACAAGGGCTCACGGCCTTCCGAGTGTCTGAACTCACACTGTATATGACTGCACTAAATGCAGCTTTTTATGGATTTCCTTTTTTCAGATTGTTGATTTTACTTTTCAAAAAAAGCAGCAAGAATAAAAGAAAACAAATATAATTATTTTCTCAGACAGAAAACATACCGCTGTCAGTGACAAGGAACATAGCCGTGTAGATATTGTCTTGCACAAATGGGGACTCTCTGTCTAAAACACCAATGGTTGTGATGTGTCCATACATGGGATCAATTCTCAGCCAGTTTGCAGGGTCAGACAGCGTGCTGTACCTAAGGAGAGAGTAACAATGTTAAGACATACTAAAAGATTTAGATAATATATATATATTTATTCTGTTCATTTTTTTGCTCCTTGAATCTGATTGGTCGAAGAGCTTTTGGAACAGCACGGCTATAACATACCCAAGTATCTCTAGGAGGAGGGGTAAAGTTCTTGATTGCCTCTCCAGCCTCCTTGATTTTAACTCTACTCTGTGGCTCATCCTCAAACACATGTGTGACTTCTGCTCTGATTAATATGTTCAGGACAGATGTTTGCGTCACCTGAGGCTCTGCTGCATGAAGCGGTCTGGATCCTGAGCAGTAAAGGTGGCGATCGCAGACTCGGCCTGCAAGCCCTCCTGCAGCTCCAGCAGCTTAGGGTTGGGCTGGAAATACGGGCTCTCGTTGACATCTCTGACGCGGATGGAGACGGTGGCGGTGGACTGACGGGGGACACGGATGCCTTTATCTAGAGGAATCTCATTTGCTGCCACCACTGTCAGCACGAACGACCTGTTGATCTCGTAGTCAATGGGCTGAAACAAAGAAGGAATCATTATTATTTGTTAAATGAATCTACATAAAATTAATTCAAACCGGTAATGTACTCTGTGTTAATGTAAAATTCTAAATATTCTATTCTATTTTATTCTTTCCACAGTTCTCACACTTCTAATTGTTGGTGACGTGACACTCCTGCCATGTTTTTGAACATTGTATCTGAGCACATGGTTTGTGTAATTCCTGACCATGTGTTCTTGTTCTTGTCTCTATGTAAGCCAGGGGTCGGCAACTTATGGAACGGAGGGCTAAAACCACTGGCACATCAGCAAAAGTGAGACAGGTTTATGTATTTCACATTTGTTGCATGGATGGAGCAAGAACATAATGTAAGTGTCTAAAATGCACGCGCACACTTCAGATTAACAACAAAGGTTGTCCTCTTAATACATTATACCTACATTAACCCTGTTCACTAAAATAACATAAAGTAAGACTTGAGAAATTAGATAAATGCCAGGCAGTCTACTTGAGGAACGACCACTCCCTGAGAGGACAAAGGACCTTTACGGAAATGAACATTTGAACTCTCTCTTGTGAAACTAGCACCATCATTCGAGACGCAAGTCTCACCTAAGCAATCCTAATCTACATTTCTTCCCCTCTTCCCCCATCCCTCATGCTGAGATCACCAAAATTCACCCAAGAATCTATAATGTGAATAATTATCATACAATATTACACACGTTTGGTATTGTTTGAAATGTCTCAGTGCGACTGGTACAAATGTCTCATTCCTAAATGAGTAAAACAAAAGGTAATAAGGTTTTTGGAGATAACTGGCACACAAGGAGGGTTGGTCTCCAGACAAATGGTCTCCTACTCCCAAAAGGTGTCAACTCTGAATGTAAATTCCCATTGTTAGCAGATGTTTCCATGTTAAAGAAGTTTCTGTCTATATAATGAAATGCAACTAGAGGATCGGGGCGATTCTGTACCTCAGATCAGCCCGTGATACGGAGAGTCGCCGAAACTCTCAGCATCATGTATTTCCTAATGTTGGGTTTGCATTTCTTCTCTTTATTCCAGAGATGTTTTGATGTTTTGTATTGA
This sequence comes from Scardinius erythrophthalmus, assembly GCF_964197995.2. Lineage (NCBI taxonomy): Eukaryota > Metazoa > Chordata > Actinopteri > Cypriniformes > Leuciscidae > Scardinius > Scardinius erythrophthalmus. Next base: position 48,919,815 of record NC_138229.1, on the reverse strand, counting down.
TTATCTTTGAACTGATTATGAAATTGGCGTGATATATTTACCTGACATAATAAATTGTAACCATTGATTTTATTCTAACGGACTCTGCCATTATTTTCATTAAAGAGTTAAAAGGAATAGTCACATTTAATGATGCACAGATATCATAAAAACCTTTTCATTTTTGGAGTCAGATGAAATAACGAGAAAATACATATGAGAAAATGTATTGAATTTAATCAAAAATACTTTGCCACGAGAAAAGACAGTAGCACGCAGAGACCTTCCCCGCTGACCGGATGCCCCCATTGGGCCGATTGAGCGCGGGCTTACAATAACCTTAACAACAACACTGAAATAAGAGCTTGTGGTTTATCTGTCAATTAGATGTGCGTGCAAGTTGCTTAAGTTACTATAACAACAGTGAATCCCATCACATTTTCTTTCAGAATCATCATTAGCTAATAGAAACATAAAATAGCATTTTATTAAAGATAAAAGACCGGTAAGTCGGCAAGCTGAAATGTTCGGTATAAATAAATATAGTTATTAAGAATAATGAACTGAGATTTCCATCCTCACAAAACTGCACTGGTTGCCAACAGTCGCTCGCATCAGAGTCAAGGCACTGACGTTTGCCTATAGAACAACCACTGGCTCTGCTCCCTTTTACCTAAACTCATTACTCCAGAAGCTTGTGTTCTGCAAGTGAACGTTGTCTTGTGGTGCATCATCTCAAAGAGGCACAGAATCACTTTCACAGACCTTCACCATGACTGTTCCCTGCTGGAGGAATGATCTAACTCAATCAGAGCGGCTGAGTCCGTAGCCACTTTCAAGAAACGGCTGAAGACGCTTCTTTTTCATCAACAATTGATCTATTAATACTAACACTTTCTTTTCTCCTCTCTGTATGCGTATACTGTGTTAGATTAAACTAGGAAGGGTCACAGCACTTGCATATTGTTGTCCTATTGTTAGTTTAGCTGCTTCTATTGCTCTCCTCATTTGTAAATCAGGTTAGGGTTAAGGTTAAATGATCAAATGTAAATGTTTCTGATTCAGCATGTAGTCGGCCAAGCAAAATACATTTCTGCATAAGGCTGACATGCAAATGAAAATATAATACAATTATAACTAAATGCTAAAACTCTTCAGTGGTCTTTTGTTTTGACAAATTATCAAAGAAATAAAAAAATAAAAAATCACCTGCCTGCAAAAACTTGTTTCTTCTGTACAAATGACTTAAATGTAAAACATACTTTAGATATAAAACAGGGATTTTTTTGGCCAGAAAGTGATGAGTTTGGCACACCAATATTTGATCTACAATTAACAAGGAGATAAATATCAAAGATAAAAGAATTTATTTAATTTTTTTGGTAATTGCATTGAAACTACTGCTTGTAAACAAAATATATTTAGTTAACCTTGAAATACAAAAATTTATTAGAATATTTACTTCAAGCGGTGAGAAAATACATTGTGAACGTAAAATGTAGTTTTTTAAAACATATTTTGAACAACATAAATATATTTACTTGGAAAATGTATTAAAAAATGGCCAGAAATATATGAGGAAATATAAATACAAGTAAACTTGTAGAAAATATATATAAATAAATACATTTTACCTCTATACTATCAATATTCTGTTTTATTTCAAAGTCAAAGTCAAAGTTTATTTATATAGCAATTTTTAAAAACAACAAGTGTTTAACAAAGTGCTGTACACACATCAATGATGCAATCAACCAACATGACTTAAAATAAAAGGAATAAAAAAAAAACCTAAAAAAAACAATAAAACAATACTCTCACATAGCATCAAATGCCAAACTGTAGTAGTGAGTTTTGAGATTCGATTTAAAAATAGCAAGGGTTTGAGCCTGTCTGATGTGCAGGGGCAAACTATTCCAGAGCTTCGGTCCTGCTACTGCAAATGCTCTTTCACCTCTGCTTTTTAGTTTCACCCGAGGGACAACCAACAGCAAATGGTCAGCAGACCTAAGCGCTCTTGACGGAGCGTATTGCCTAATCAATTCTGACATATACTTAGGAGCAAGGCCATGAAGCGATTTAAAAACAAACATCAACATTTTGAAATTAATTCTAAGATAGATTGGCAACCAGTGAAGAGAGGAAAGAACAGATGTAATATGTTCGCGCTTTCGTGTCCCAGTCAACAAGCGAGCTGCCTCATTCTGAACCCTCTGCAGTCTAGAGAGAGAGGCCTGACTAATGCCTATATAGAGGCCATTACAATAATCTAGACGCGATGAAATAAAAATGTGGAGAAGTCTTTCAAAGTCTCTAGAAGACAAAAATGATTTCACCTTAGTGAGTTGTCTCAATTGGAAAAAGCTCGATTTAACTACCAAGTTAATCTGTTTATCCAATTTTGAAATATATTTAAAAAAATATATCTGTGAGCAGCAATTATTATTTTTATTATTTATTACAATTATTATTTAAGCACTTACGTAAAAAAGTTTTATGTTTTATTTAGCAAGCATGTAACCACTTAGATTATAGATGGAAAAGACCATTTACTGCCTATATAGACAATTTACCATAGGAAATATGTGCCTTTTAACAGTAAAAGTCCGACCTTTTGTCTAATCTCCATAAAAGTTTTTATGCTTCTTTAGAATCATATGGCACATATGCACACCTAATTTTGTGAAGTTCTACTTTGACCAGACCATTTTTCAGTCATTTAAATGTAATTTCACATTGGAAATATAGCATATAGCATAATCTCCAATATTTAACAAACGATTCGATTGACAGCGTTGGTCCTAGAGGCAAAGTTGCTCAGAGAGGAGTTCTACCATGCGGTGTGAATGTTGTGGGAAAAACGCGATGGCTTTCTTGAATTTCTCAAAGGCCTCTATGGCCGTGAGTCAAACAGGCCAGCGAGTTCTGTTCCGATCGGCCTCCGTTAATCTTGTCTGATAGCTGTTTTCAGATTCTGTTTTTTGAGATACGCAAATGTCCTCAAGGGCAGTATTGGCACCTTGGACGAAGACACCACATGCCAATTTTCAACTCAATCAGACTTAGGGTTGCATAGTTATACCCATTTTAAAGTTTTTTCCATGTCATAGCACCACCAAGTGGCCAGTCATGCATGCTTTTCACACAACCGCAGAATGATGTCTTACAATTTCGTGCCGAGTTTGGTGAAAATATCTCATTCTGTTCACGAGTTATAGCCATTTTAGTAAAAGTGGCTCCTCCAACTTGCATAAGTTTTGCTGGCCCTTAAAGAATGTGAATTAAAATTTCAACTTTGTTTTAAATGTATTGACTACCAGACTCCAGAGAATCTTGCTGCACTGGTTTGTTTCCAATCGGGCCAAAAACTTTTGAATCTGATGGTTTAGGAGCTATGAGCGATTTCGTACTTTTGACCGCTGTAGTTTCCCCTCAGGCTGATCAGGTTGGTCTGCCCGACCACTTTTAGGGCTGATCCTTGGAAAATTTAACAATTACTACAGGGTTTCAATGATATGCGCTTAATAACTGAAAATAAATACATAGTTTTTGCTATATATAATTTTTATTGATTTAAAGATCTCACATGCTTTTTGGATGGACATGATGTTTCTGAAGTAAAACATGATGATCAATATTAGAATAAGAAAAGTAGTCATTTGCACACTTTGTATGCCTGAATTGAATTATCATGAAAGCTCAAGAGCCCTATTTTAACGATCTGAAACGCAAGTAACTTTGTGGGCGGATCTCGGGCGCTGTTGCTATTATACCGGCGGGATAAATGACTCTCCGACGCAAATCTCAAATGTGTTGGTCTGAAGTCGCTTCATTATTCATAGGTGTGGTTTGGGCGTAACGTGAAATAAACCAATCAGAGCGTCATCTCACATTCCCTTTAAGAGCAGGCGCACTTGTTCCATGGCGGATTGCTATTATAACGGCGGATTTGCCAGACGCACGCCAGGAGCGGTCCACAATTAAAACAGCTGTAATGTAAAAACTAACCCTAACCTTAACCTTAACATTTTTGCAATTAATCTGATATTTTGCAGGTCAGTGCTTGTCTAAAATTTATTTTCTTTTTTTTAAATCAATGTGCGCTAGAACTAAACTCGTAAATAGTATGAATGCTATGAATATTAATAACATCTCTTTAGCTTATCATTTTATCAGACTGATTTGAACGATTGGTGTCATAATGGTTTATCTGCCACAAGTGTGTTCTTTGAAATGTTTGTAATTGTGCTGAGTGCAGTATTTCCCTCACCTTGATGACCGTCAGCAGGCCTTCGTTAGAGACCGGGTCAGTGTGCGCAGAGAAGTGAGCCGCGGGGTCACCCGCTGTTATCCTGTAGATAGTGCTCCACGCTCCAGTGTTGGGCTGGTCTTTATCCGTCACCGTCAACTTCAACACATTAATGTTGACCTGGTTCTCTGGTACCTCGCCAAAAAACTGTATAACATAACACATGTATGTGACAGTAAAACAGAGGGCATGTCATGCTTTCATTTACATGTCACATGCTAATACTGCATTGTTAGTTTGACTCGATGTATATATTTAGAATATTTCTAAATTTGGCTTTAGTTTCATTATGATGTGCTTATGGTCTACTACTTTGTGATGAGTATGCATATTTGCATTGCTTTAACACCTCTCTGTAATCCTCACACACCAACTGGTTGATTAAAAAAAGCTTGCAGCTATTGGCCAAATTCCTGTCTCAACCATTAGCCTACTCGTAGCATGAACGAGTGAATCGCGTGTACGGCATCATACAGTTGTTCAAGAGCAGCCAATGACAGTTATCCTGAGCCAAAACAGTGTCCAAACAAAAGAGCACATTTACAAAAAGTTCAATTATTTTGTTCTAGTCAAGATCTGTGGGAAGCAAAATGTTTGACATGTAAAGCTGGCACTTTTGAGGATAGTTTGTTTGACTCTTCAGTTGTCCGGCCCCTATCTGTTAGTTTTGGCCATTCTGAAATGATCTCCTTGCAGTCACTAGCCGAGGTAATCAAGCAGTCGAAACTGTTTATTAGATAGTATTCCAGCGAGATTAGTAAAGGAAGCATTTGATGTTCTTGGCCCTAGTATCCTATCTATAAATAATAGTCTTTTAACAGGAATAGTCCCTAATCAGTTTAAACATGCTCTTGTTCAGCCTCTTAAAAAACAAAAACACACACACACACACACATTTGGACCCTGCTGTTGTAGCAGATTATCGGCCAAGTTCAAAGGTACCTTTTTTATCAAATGTTTTGGAGAAGGTGGTTTTGAATCAAATAAACAGATTTTAGGGCTTACTATAGTACTGGGTCGGCTTTGATCAGGGTTTTAAATGATTTATTGACTGCAGTTGACTGCTGGTCTTCAGCAGTTCTTGTTTTGCTGGACCTTAGTGCTGCATTTGACACCATTGACAATGACCATTTTACTCTCACACCTTGAAAAGGTTGTGGGAATTAACGGGTATAGCGCTTGCATGGTTTAAGTCTTATCTTTTAAACAGAACATTTTCTGTAAATGTTGGTCGAGATTATTCACAACCTGTCTCTTTGCTTAGAGGGGTTCCTCAGGGGTCCGTTCTCGGCCCAATTTTGTTTTCTTTGTAGTTTTTACCCCTTGGGTCAATTTTTAGCAAGCATGGAATCCCCTTTCACTTTTATGCAGATGATATGCAAGTCTACTGTATCTTCCTCTGAAAAAGAACAGTAAGAAGCAAATAGAGTCGGGAGAAATTTAGGAGTTCTCTTTGACAGTGATCTCAGAGAAACAGATTTATTCTGTGGTTAAGTCTTGTTTTTATCACTTGAGATTAATAGCGAAGGTGAAACCATTTTTGTCCACGTGTGATCTCGAAAAACTCATTCATGCTTCTGTATTTACAAGGCTAGATTACCGCAACTCACTATATGTCGGCATACATAAATCATTGCTTAGCCGCTGACAACTGGTCCAAAATTCTGCTGCGAGGCTTCTGACAGGTACTCGTAAGAGAGACCACATTACAGTTTAGAGATTTTAATCTGATCGATTACAGAATAAAGTTTGACATTTTTTTTTCTATTTTAAAATTAAAGTTTTTGTTTATAAATCATTGCATGGTATGGCTCCATTGTATTTGGTGAATTTGATTGAGAAATATGAACCAGAACGGTCTGTAAGGTCAGCTGACCAACTGGTTTTAACGACTCCTAGAACTAAACGGAGAAGTGGAGATCGAGCTTTTGTAGCGATAGCTCCTAAACTCTGGAATGATCTACCCCTTTCTCTCAGATCGGCACCCACATTAAGTGTTTTGAAACACAAGCTTAGGGAATACCTCCTCGCATTTGCATTTAATGGGGTATAGAAGTTGTTCATGTATTAAAACTGAGGGGGTTATTTCGCTGTTATTTTAAGTGTGGTTTTAGTGTTGTGTTTTTATGGGTGACTTTGTGTTTTAGATATTTTACAGCACTTTGTTCAATGGTCAATTGTGTAAAAGTGCTTAATAAATAAATAAGCGAAACGAATAAAGGTGCAAGTGTTTTAGAAGCTCAGCACGAGCACTGAAAATCAAATGTGTAAAGGCACACAGTTTTTTTGAGAAGTCGTCACCTTTCTTTCTATAGCGCTTTATACGAAGCAGTTTTACAGTAATAACAAGAAAAAATTCTGTTAAAAAGGAAAGTTGAATTCTGCAGTAAAGCAGCTCTAAAAAGAGGATAAACAGTCATTGTTCAGCTGATCAGTTCAGTGGGGTTCAGTAGCTGAGAGAAGTTCATCAGTTCTGTCAGAGTTTCCTCTGCAGAAGCGGTGTGTGTGTGTGTGTGTGTGTTCTCACCGTGTCCGAGGTGAACTCTGGAGGGTTGTCGTTGATGTCTGTGACGGTGATGACAGCAGTGCATGTATTAGAGAGACCGTAGGTGGGGTTTCCCTCCATGTCAGTGGCTTGAATAATCAGTGTGTACTGAGGCACTTTCTGCAAAGACAGACCACACAGACGAAATGCTGTATAAACTAATAATGTAATGCAAACAGTGTCTAAAATTTCATACATGCAATGCATTAAAGTAATTACAGTTAGCAAATATAGTGCTTAACAAAAACAAAAAAGGTTAATGAAAAGTAATTAAAATAATATTGCACTTAAATATGGTATTGCACACAAAAAGAAAGGAAGGAAAATAATATATTTTTGTAAAAATCATTTTGTGGCTGCTGTGAAAAAGCTATTCTGATAACTGGCAGTTCTTGTCTTCAGTCTGCATTGCCAGACGGTGATGTCTAAGCAGATTGTGTGCTGGATGAGAAGAGTCACCAACAATTCTCCCAACGTGTTTCTTGACACGGGCCATGTACAGGTCCAGGTCGGTCCCGAACACTCGCTGGAGTCTGTGCTTGTCCAGTCGGTGGCAGAGCTGAACCCGACAGGACAGGACAGGACAGGTTCACCTGTGAAATCAGCACAGCGTGTCCTTCGCCAGGTTAGGGTTCTTCAGTTGATGAAAAAGGACATCATCTGCTGTGATGATGAGGACACACTGCAGACGAGATACCAAACAACTCGAAGGAACAGTCATGGTCAGTGGAGACAAAACCTCTTTTAAACCGCAATCATGTGCTCTCCTGCCTAGATGTGGACTCATCTCTATCCCGGATAAGGCTGATAGAGGAGCTCCAGAATAAAGTGCAGTCCCAGGGTCAGTACATCTTCCACAGACCTACTGTACGTGATCTACAGACACACAGCAGTGAGCCTGTGATGAGCTTCAGGCGTGCTAATACCAGCCTCTCCAGGCATCCCGTAACCACTGAGTTCAGGGTTACTGTACTCATTCAGACCTGAGCTGTGTGGGAACAGGGACAATAGTGGATCGAGTGAAGCATGACCGGACCTTGCTCACTTCCAGTGATTTATTAAATATCGGAGTAAAAACGGGAAATAACATCTTCCTCGCAGAGTGTAAAAGCTGGAAGGGAGGGAATGGAGGGAGAAATGGAGGATTGGGGAGCAGGAAAAGAAATAAATAAAGGCAGAGCGAGAGGCTGATAGACTTCTCAAACCTGCAGCAGAAGATGTTCAGATGTTCAGATCTTCAGACAGCTTTTGGGTGTTACACAAGATGTTTTATAATTGTTGTTCCTTAGATCTCTTGGTCTCCAGTTTCACTTGTATGCTGATGACACCCAGATTTACATCCACTCAAACCGGGAGATTATGCGGCTGTTGCTTTTTTTGAACATCGCATTTCTGTGATAAAAATATGGATGTCTCAAAATGTTCTTTGCCATGAAGGTGATAAGACAGAGGATGTGCTCATTGGTTCAGCCGGATCGTTAACACTCATACACCAGTGCAATGCAGCGCGACGCAAGTGTGTTTGGCTAGTTTCAGCCCGACGCAGTTTTCACTTTCCCGTCCTGCGCCACGTTGTTTATATAGCGAATGCATGTGTGCCCATCTGTGGCCCGTCAGGAGAACTGACATGCTGAATCCCTTAGTGATTTAAATCCTCTCTTAAAATGCACCTTTTTAGACTTGCTTATGTATGATTTCTTAGTTTATCAGTGTATATTGTATGTTTGTATATTGTATGTATGTTTAGCACATGTTTTTATTTATTTATTGATATTGTATATTCTCTGTGTAAAGCACTTGAGGTAATCAAGATGTCTTTGCAGAGGTCAAGGTTTATGACCAGATCACGTGGCATTGGTGTACCTCTCGGTCCAGGCCAGCAGCAACAGTGATGACACTCCCAGTCCTGTTGTTAATGGTGAACATGTTTGGACTGGGGCTCTCGGGATTCTGGGACACAATCTTATAGCGCAGCTGCCCATTAAGAGTTTTGGGATCGTCCTTGTCCACTGCCGTCACTGTCATTACTGTCGTGCCTATGGAAATTGAAGACACAATATACTAACACACACACACACACACACAAGCTTGTCGTGCACACACACACATGTGAAATGGGTTGACCTGGTTTAGAGCCTTCGGGAACGCTTCCGTTCCAGATCTGCTGGATGAACTCTGGCCGGTTGTCATTCATGTCAATGACGTTGATCATGATGTCTATGGGGTTTTCCACCTGATTCCCATTCAGGTCCACAGCATGGGCCCTCAACTGAGGCCATAACACACAGAGGACTGCATGTAAATGAACAAATACAGGGCATGCGAAACACATGTAACTGTGTTGATATGTCAAGGTAGTAAGAAGTGTAGATTATTTTTACTGTGCTCACTGACTATATGGCAACAAACATTTAAATACATGAGTTATTGCACAATACATTGAGAAAATGTCTAGAAAAGGTTAATATTTCTGACATTAAATCATTGTAAAGTGGTGATGTTAAATCTCAGTGTTGCTGGTGTCATGCCCTCAGGTTTATTATTAAAGCAGATTATTATAATACTGACTCTCTGAAATGCTTCATTTGACCAAGTCAATGTCATTCTGGGTCTGATTGGTCAGTTATCCCTGATAATGACTGATAATAGTCATGTCATAAGTAGGTTGTTATTGCATATTAATTAGGAGACAACTTCTCTGAGAGTTTATCATGCTGTTGTGTTCAGAACAGTTGGTTTTGAACACAGGAATTAGCTAACGTACACTGCCATCTACAGGTTTGGGGTCGTAAGATATTGAATGTTTCTGAAAGAGTCTCTTCTGCTCAGCAAAAGTTTACAGTAAAAACAGTGAAATATTATTCCAGTGTAAATCATCTGTTCTCTATGTGAATATATAGTAAAGTGTAATTTATTCCTGTGATCAAAGCTGAACTTTCAGCATCATTACTCCAGTCTTCAGTGTCACATGATCCTTCAGAAATCACTCTAATATGATGATCTGATGCTCAAGAAACATTTATGATTATTATCAGTGTTGATAAATATTATTTTTATTTATTTGTTGTTATTATAATTATTTATTTATTTTAAATATTACTGACCCTAAACTTACAGTTTTACACACAAGAAAGAGCCCAGCCCTTCCAGTCTAATGTTTAGCTTCGACTCAATCCCTCTTTCCCTCAGCCCAGGAGAATCTTCTACTACTAGTGTTATAACACAGCATTAGAGTTAGGCTTAGAACTACTCTGTATATAGAGAGAGATCACTTCTGCAGCAATACTGTGGAACTGCTTCAGCTGATGCCATTACTGAGTACAGTCATCAGTTCAGTTATAAAGAACAGCCCATTCTTAACAACAGAAGAACATTCTAGTTTGAAGTGTAGAGGAGCTCACATTGAAGCTGGGCAAGTGCTCTCGGTCCAGGGGCTTGAGGACGGTCAGCTGTCCTGAGACGGGGTCGATGGAGAAGACTCCAGTGGGGGGCTGGTCGGCCCCGGGGCCCGTCACGCTGTAGCGTAAACTCACACGCTCGTCATTATCTGAGCGAATCTACATGACAGCAGAGAGAGAGCACAGCCCTGAACAACCGGAAGCAGCTTCGCAACACACTCAAACAGGGTGTTTAATAAAAATCTAGCGCAGGACATGATTTTAAAGGACATTTGGACTTCACGTTAAGATATCATTTACCCTGAAACCACAGCAGATTCAGCATCCTCCATTAACATGCATAACAATATTCTGTGTTCACACTGTGTAATGCATGTATGTGAGTCCATGTGGATTCTGTGAGATTATATTACTATAACTTTGTGTGTGTGTGTGTGTGTGTGTGTGTGTGTGTGTGTGTGTGTGTGTGTGTGTGTGTGTGTTGATCTTACCCTAACCAGTTTCAGTGGGAAAGGCCCTCTTGAGTTTTCTGCCACATTGATAGGAGGAATCACCCAGTCTCTCTTCATGCGCTTGAGAGACACGTCTGTCAGCCGGGGAGGAAACACTATTTCCTGCAGATATGGTCACAGGTGAAGAAACATTTGTTAAACTTGTGTAACAGCGAACAGATGTAAAGTGATACGGCTGCAGGTGTGTACATGCGTCAGTGGATTGTCTAATCAGTGAATTTCATACAAAATTAAATGACAGATTTATTTTTTTTTATTATTTTTTTTATGTTGGCATTATTTACAATTAAATAACCAAATTTGGTGGGCAATGTCACCAAAATATGATTTCACAATATTAGAAATGTTATTTCATGATAACAATATATATATATCACTATAGTTATTTTATTTTTGTTATTACAAATAAAAACAAAGCAGCAAATTACAAACAATAGGGCAAATACAATAAAACAAAAATATGAATTAAACCAATTAAGATTTTCAGGTGCAATAGGTTTATTTAACATGTAGTTAGAAACAGTACAGACATTTAATAATCAAATGTAAAAAATAAAATACTGCATAGTCTTCATTGAATGAATTAAATATAAATGTGTTCTTATTAAAGCTACAACAGTTATTCAGGCAAGAGCAGTGAGTGATGTTCTGACACAGAGCAGGAGGTTTATTAGGGCTGCTGTCACTTTAAGACCAAACACATGGCCCATTATACTGATGCTGTAACGAGGTTAAAATGGTTTTATTTCACAAGATTTTCCTGTTAATATACAATTAAGGCTGTTCTACAATTGTTTCATTCATTCATTCATTCATTCATTCATTCATTCAATCTTTATTAAGGACACAGAATCCCGGTCCATAGTGTTAAAAGAAAAACAAAAAGGAAAATAATAATAATGAAAGCAAAAAAACAAAATACCATAATACATTATTTACACATATAAGCAAGAGCGCCAGTGCTTCCAGACTCTTGAAGTAAACCTGACCGAGCTTTTCCTCAGACAGACCAAAGCTTGTACAATACAGTTTGACTGATTCAGGACTCTACACATAAATGTATAGATACAGTGCCTAATGCCAGCTGCACAAGATCTTTGTCATAATTCAGGGGCGGAAGCAATATGCAAGTAAACTCTTTTATTGTTGGTCAGAATGTTAACATTTTGAACTTGAGCTGCATGACTGACTCGTTCAGAACTCGAAGATCTAAAATGGGACGCAATCCCCCGTCCTTTTCCGGAACTATGAAATACCGGCTGTAAAACCCGGTTTCCCTGTTGGAGGGAGGTACATATTCTATGGCCCCTTTCTCTAACAGAGTGTTTACTTCCTGTTCCATAACCAGAACCTGCTCGGGGCCCACCACTGTGGGCAGGACCCCCATAAACCGAGGTGGGCGTTTTTTGAATTGTATCTGATACCCTTTTTCCACGGTCTGCAGGACCCAACAAGAAACATTCGACAGTAGTTTCCACGCTGTCAAAGATTCTACTAGAGGTACCAGCCTCTCGAGACTGGTTTCTGGATTTCGTTGTTGTTGAGTAGTCAATTCGTCGCCCTGTAACGGCACACCGGCAGGGAACGACCGAACAGACTGCTCTAACACCCTCCTCGGAGGGGGCGGGCATCCCGACCACTACGTTTCCGGGTGGTCCTTGAGATATGTGCTCGCCGGAGACCGCTGCGCCCTGTAACACCTGAGGCGGCAGGGTTGGCAGAACGGTCCCCTGAGGGTACCGAAGAGAGACGGGCACCGTAAAAAGAGGTGTTAACCGCTCTGCTTCGGGGGGGACTACCCTAATTTGTCCTGAGCCCTCGGACGTCAGGACTTTTTCCCAGCAGCCTTCTTGGCGGTAATGACGGTCCGCAGATCCGTCTTACCCCTCAAAGACTGCTGGGTTTGAGCGCGCCCTCCGTGTCCCCGTGACTTTTGTGGGGGAGCATGGGAGGACACACTCTGTTTTTGAGTGGCACGATGTTCAGCGCTTTTTTTAGAGGAGTGAGGCTGCTCCCGCTCAGCAGCCTCATAAAAAGAACGGCGGGGGAGAAGTTTTTGAAGAGCTGCTGCTTGCTTAGAAGCTTCTTGAGATTTTGCTACTGCACTGCTGACTGCATCGCCAAACAGACCAACAGTGGAGACCGGAGCATCTAAGAGAACATGCTTTTCTTTGTCCTTAATATCGCTCAAATTGAGCCACAGATGCCTCTCAGTGGCCACCAGGGCTGCCATAGACAGCCCGATTGATTTAGCGGTCTCCTTGGTGGCCCTGAGAGACAAATCTGTAGCCCTGCGGAGTTCTGCCACAGTATCAGGACCAATTCCCCCGCCCTCCTCTAAATCACCCAGCAATTCAGCCTGATAGGCCTGCATAATGGACATCGTATGCAGACACGCTGCTGCTTGACCAGCGGCTGCATACGATTTATGAACCAGTGATGATGTCATTTTCACTGGTTTAGATGGAAGTGTAGGAGTCTTTAGGGAAGATGCCGTTGCTGGAGAGAGATAGCTCGCAAGCATCTCTTCCACCTTCGGCATCTCCCCATAACCATGCTCTTTATATTTATGAATAGAAGAGTAGTGGGATGTGTTTGGTGTAAAAACTCTATATGAAACTGGTTTCCCCCACGATCTCGACACCTCGGTGTGGAGATCGGGGAAAAACGGAAGACTCCTGCGCTGGGGCTGCGCACGAGATGGCAGGAAGCGTTCGTCGAGTTTGCTTTTCGAACGAACGTCCTGCCTATCCTCTGGCCACTCAATAGACAGTCTGTCAACCGCTCTGGTAATCACATCGAGCAGTTCCTCAAACGCATGAGACTGAGGTGGCGAATCCTCAGACTCAGCTTCAATACTCACAACATCCAACTCCTCAGAGCTGGATAGTTGCAGTACTGGTGCCTCCATCGGGGGGGAAGAAACCGCAGCGCGTGCTTCCACACCCTGATGAGAGGCACTGGATCTGTCAGTAAGAGGCTGAGATAAGGCAGAGCCCGTCTCAACATCCACTGACAGATCCATTTGCGAACCCCAGGTCTGAGATCGCCGCCGAGCCTCAGCCGCGGCGGGACCCGAGCCCTGGGGAGCGTGGTCGGGATTGAACCGAGCCAAACGGGATCAGAGCGTATGCAATGGAAGCGCACAGCAATGCACACAGTCACCACCCTCGAGTGCTGACTGGGCATGCTCCTCTCCCAAACAAACAACACAAAGAGTGTGTGTGTCACCTCCCGTTAAATAACGCGGGCAGGGATGGACACACACTCGATACTGCTGCTTGCTCGCCATACTGAATAAATATATATATATATATAGACAGACAACACCAAATAACAAGGACAGATTTCAACACAGAGCGCAACTGAAGACTCAGAAAGCTTTCGTTTTCTGTTTCGGGCCGGCTTTTATAGTTTCCTGGTACGTGACGTCACCCGCCTCTGACGTTCCGCCACACCATTGGACTGATTTTACATGTGCTTCAAGAAGTCATCACGCAAAGCGTTCCCCATAGCGTCATTCTCGACGCAACGGGAGCTCCCTTGAAAGGGAACTCAGAGAGTGTTTTAGCGCAATTTTCTCACGTCATGGGATCACAACACTAAGAGATAGTAAATCTTTTCCTGGATTTTTTTTGTGCGTTCCCGAGATTAGACCTTCCTTAACATAATGCCGAAAACCCGAAGTCTCTAGGTGGTCTGGTTGAGGAGTAGATAGAAGTGCAAGATTGGTGCACACAGACAGAACAGAAATCATGAGTTAACAATCGCAATTTTGTCCGGTGGAAAATTGCGCAAAAAATAAGAATCCTAGTAAGGTATCCTGGAACACCTCTTTCTGTTAGTTTATCAAACAATTTACCATGATTAATACGGTCAAAGGCTTTAGAAGCATCTAGAAAACACATGAATATTGTAGACCCCTGGTTGTTGTATTTATCCAATAGTTCTTTAAGTGCAAAAATGCACATGTCTTTGCCATGCCCATGCTTGAAGCCAAATTGGTTAGCTGTGAAATATGGCTCGAGTCTCGACAATAGAATCCTTTCAAGCACCTTTGACACAGAGCTTGCCAAGGCTATAGGCCTATAATTATTCATGTCACTAAGTTTACCGGTCTTATCCTTAATCACAGGGACCAATACAGTCAGCAAAAGTGACTGTGGCAAAAGGCCATGTACCAAAAAACCTGTAAAACAAATGGCCAGCAGAGGATAAAGTCTTGTACTGGCATATTTTAAATGTTCAGAGGTAATATTATCTAGCCCACTAGACTTCTTATTCTTCAACTTTGAGACTGCATCGTACACCTCTTGGGGAGTAACAATCACTCCTACCTGGCTTTCTATAGCCCCGCCCCTTTTCACAGCACCCCTGACACAGTTATACAAATCATAATAATGCTTTTGCCAGAGCTGACATATATTCTCGGTCCCAGTCACCCCATTAATATGGGATGAAATAGAGCTTCTACTGCTATTAAGCATCCTGACTTCTTTCCAGAAATCATTATAGCTATTTTGCAAGTTAGATGCAAGGGAGTCTGCCCTTAAGGTATTCTCATTCCTCTTGATGTACCTGAGAGCATATTTAAACTTAGCATTAGCCCTTTTCTTAAGTTTGAACACAGATCCAGATCTTGGCTTTCCTGCTACCGCCCAGGCCTTAAATGCCTGCCGTGCCTCAGTGTGTGCTTCTTCCACAAATGCATTCCATCCAGGTTTGCCAGCATAAGCATTATTAATTATACTATTTAAAATAGTGTCATATAGGCTGAGTAGTTGCGCACCATGGTCTTGATTGGAGCAGTTCACATCACGACACAATATGGTATCTTTTGGGAGCTCAATGTCCTTCAGGTATTGCTATTTACCCAATTTACAGAGGCATTACATGTAGCATATTTAGGAATGCCATCCAGATTACAGTAAAGAATGAGAGGCATATGATCAAATGTGGCCATATTGTAATCTATCTTCATGTCCATCTACAGTACTCAAGCAGTGATCAAGCCAAGATGTAGTGTGCCAGACATCGCTGACATATGTATAGCTTTCCACTGGCAAGATAACCTGACTGGACATAACTAAACCACTCTCATGACAGAACAGTTTCAAATGTTTACCAAACGAGGGTCTAGCATCAGAGATGTCAGCATTCATATCTCCAACTACCTGTATGGAAGTGCAGTCAGCATCTTGTATGAATGTCTGAATGCAAACTAGTCTATTTATATACTCATCTTCATGATCAGGGCACTCATATGGCATATCAACATTCAAAACAATACATTTAGAATCATTACAATGGACTTCAATCCCAATAGCCCTCAATCCCAATAGCCCAGTCCACCCCGAGTCTTAACACTTTAATCAGACTGTCATTGACACCATCCGGTATCCTATCTTTAGCCAATTTAGAGTTAAAGTCTGTGGTGGACTCCCCAGCGCCATGAAAATCCTTATGTAATCCATTAAAATTATCAAGGTCCTGTTTCGCTAAAAAGGTCTCTTGAATGCACAACACGTCACACGTTTCAAAGAGTTTATCCACAATACAGCGTTGTGCTTTATCCCCGTCGCTGTGACCCACATTCAGTCCGCGCACATTATAAGACACAACGGTGAAAGACATTAGCAGTCATTTAGTCTTAGCTACTGCTCTCGTCTGCCATGCCATCTTCCACCCGCGTAACTCCTTGTACACCCTGGGTCTGGTCAGTAGCACGACTGTGAGGCTGATGCATACCTCTGGTTTAAACAAGTGTTTCTAAAAATACATTAAAAAGGGTCTGTAAGGAGGTGATGGTTCAACCTCCCCCCGGTCTTTAGCGGTCTTTTCTGTCTTTCTCCCGAATGAAGAGGTATGCTATGTTCCATGCTACAGATTAGTTGTTAGCATTGGTTGAAAATAATCCACACACAGAAATACACAATGTTTAAGTTGTTTTTTATTTATTTTGTTATTCACAGATGTAAGATCATATACAATATACATACGTTGTGGATTGGTATATTTGGGAATGTTTATTTTTGTTGGCAGTGTACTGTGTTACTGATGTGTGAGCTGAAGCTGGCGTGACGGCCTGTCTATATAAAAATACATTCTCTATGTAGGTATGCATTGACCAATCATACTTTTGTGTTTTTAAGTTTATATTGTCATGTTTCATGTGTATAAGTTTAAGTGTACGGAGTTACTGCGTTTTCTCCTTTGGTCCTTTCTTTTCTGTCTTTCTCCCGAACGAAGAGTGTACTGTGTTACTGATGTGTGAGCTGAAGCTGGTGTGACGGCCTGTCTATATAACAATACATTCTCTATGCAGACCCAATCCGGCGCTCTCCTGTCGTTCTTCACTGATTTCCAAAACAACGCAGACTACAGAAGCATACGATTACACTGATACTGTAACACGTATGCTCTGTGTCCGTTTCCCTGTGACCTAGTTTTCCCCGATCTGTTTGATTGGTCATTTCCTACACCTGTGTCCTGCTAATTATCTAATTAAGTTCCTCTGTTTGCTCTGTGTATTTAGACCCTGTGTTCTCCCTCAGTCTTCATCCGTTCTCGTTAATGTTTGTGTGGTTTTCTCCTGGTTCCTGAGTTTTGTCGTTAGATACCTTTATAATCATTCTCCTTCGTCCTTCTTGATGCTTCCACTACCACGTTCTGTAACAGATACACGTCCGGTTTCCACCCAACTGTTTACTTTCACTTGAGACGTAACCGGCTGTGTTTACAGGAACACTCCACAAGGGGCATTTTGCAGCACTCCTTGTTTTATTGTGAAATTATTTGTCAGCAATGTAGACCAAATGCAATAAAGTGACTATTAAAGCTATTAGCAGCCCTT
This sequence comes from Scardinius erythrophthalmus, assembly GCF_964197995.2. Taxonomy (NCBI): domain Eukaryota; kingdom Metazoa; phylum Chordata; class Actinopteri; order Cypriniformes; family Leuciscidae; genus Scardinius; species Scardinius erythrophthalmus. The sequence goes on along the minus strand of NC_138229.1, from coordinate 48,902,219 downwards.
TAAGATAATACAATTGTAAATAATAAAATAATAGAAAACAAAAGACAGGGAGAGAGAGACAGACAAACAAGCTGCCATCGTGGAACGTGGGGAATATATTGGAGGATTTGAGGGTGCACCAAACACAAATGAATCTTCCAGATTTTCCGTTCAAACATAATTCCACAGAACTCAACACTACAGACCCCAAATCACCAGTCTAATCTAGGGCCATAAATGGAGTGGGCTACAGCCAGTCTGAGCTAACCAACGAAAACCCCAGCTAAGATCTTTATGGCCATGCGATTGTAGCCAATGGTAGTAATTTCCTTTGCAGATTGATGGGGGCGTGCCTTATTTCACGTGTTTTGTTTGGCCTATAAAGGCAGCTTTAGGTGTCTTAGGCATGTTCCACATTTGGGGGTGAAGTGTGAGTTCACGTGTGTTTGCTGTGTTTTTCAGAGAGTAGGCGAGCAGGCCCCAGCCCTGGAGTGGAAACAGAGCTGTGTGTGTGTGTGTGTGTATTATATCTTTATATTTGGATTTTCATACATGTGATTTAAGACTTTCCAATAAATTTTTTTTTTTTGTATTTCACCTCTGTTTCGAGTCCTGACTCAGCCGTAATCGAACCTGTGTGCTTTAGTGATGCTTCTAAAGGCGATTCCCCGGTAGATTAGCCTCCGGGGTGGCGTAGGCGGGTATCTTAGAGGTGTAGATTTTTAAGTCTGCCCTCTGGGGGTGGTTTGCCGGTATAGGCAATTCCCTCCCTGGTTTAAACTTTCAATTGTTCTTGCTAAACCCTGAGAGTAACCACCACGTCGCCACACAAGCTTCAAAGAGATGAGCCCAGCTAAAGGAAGAACGTGTCAATGTTAGATAGTGTGGAAGAGACTGATTGGTTCAGAGATGGCACAGCTCGGGACCGACCAAGATAACAACAGAGGTTGCTTGATCCCAAGACAAAGGATCTCAAACAGACCTCCTTCTTCTTACGGACCCCTAAATGACCCCAGGGTTGAAATCTCTTAAAACCACAGAGACTGAGACTTTACATTTCAAAATACATCAAATCATCCCACAACAGAAGAAAATGCCGCCTCTGAAATAAAGACAGTGCCTAATTGGTCAGAACTCATCCAGGAAGCTGGACAAACATTTGAGGTTAAAACCTTAGGACCCGAACAAAGCATTAGCATATACTAAGATTAGCCATTGAGTAGCCGTGACAGAGTAACCAGACAGACGAGTAACCATGTAGACGAGCAGACGAAAGAACCCAAGTCAAGATCAGAAGAACATCTCATCTCACTTTTCTTTCTCTTACTTAGTTTTCTTCTGCTTTTCGTTGAGAGTCTCGGTTCTAAGTTAAGTTTTGCTGCAAAGTTTCAGTCCATGATTCGGCTGCAAAGCCCGTTTCCAACTTCAAACACTTTCCATCCATCCGCCAGCACACCACGTGATTGGCCGCTCGAGACAGGCAGGAAGAGACCGATTCTTTCACGATTCCCTATAAATAAATTGATAATTCCCTTTGAGCTAAATTGACCTGTTTGACCCTTACAATATGTATCACCATATTGCGCATCCATTCATCGAACAGTGCCTTGAACCGCCGGTGAGACAGCGCCGCGGACCGCATATTACTGACAGCTTTGACATCATCTCGCTTCACATCCACAAGCCTGATGGATTTGGCACATAGCTGTTCTTGATGTAAAATACAGTGCTACACTTTCCCCTCACATTCACTGACTTTCTGAGACACCAACGTAGCAAGGCCAGACAAAATCAACAAAACAAAACGCATACAATCATACATAAACTCTAAATACTGGGGAAAACAGCAGTCGAGTACACAATCGGCTTCCAGATAAGTCTGTCACTTTTAAAACAGGCATTTCAATTAGTCATACACTTTTTTTAAATATAAAATCACATAAAACATTCAACTACCTCTACAAAGTTTTCATTCACAAGTTCACACTTAAAAACGATCAGCTAGAGTAAAGTAGTACTAGCATTGGGTCTGAGGACGGGCTGGAGCTCTGCATGTGTCCTGAACCCTGGAGTTCTCCCCGTATCTCTGGTTAGGAGAGGAACCAGGCGAGTGTGGTGGAGGAATGCGATCAATTATTATTATTATAACAACAATTATATGAAAAATGTTGAAGATAAAACATTTGAGGGGACATTCACAAGTGTGATGCATTCATTATATTGGTTTTATAGTAAATGTCAGATGTTCAACTTTACTTTTTTTTTTTTCATGAAATATTACCAGCAGAAATGAACTTTCTCATTAATTTCCATTAATTAACTATGTTCTGACCATTTTTTATTCTACCCAAGCATTTACACTGCAATTACAACAGCAGAGCATGAGATTAATGATTTAAATATATATTAAAAAACTGAATATAGAAAAAATGGGAATGAGATGGGGGGGGGGGGGGGATAAATAAAATTAAAACCACCAGTAGGTGGCGGAAAATCACTGTCTTAATGATGAATGAGTCATAGAAGCGTTCATTCAAATGATTTGTTCTGGAACTCAGCAACTGGGTCACTGAATCTCAAAACCCCGGATTCGTTCAGAGACACGTAACTCTTAACTCTTTTGCTGTGGCTTGTTTGGAACTATTGACATTGGAGAAACAGAGTAAAAACAACAATACTGACAATATTATGTAAAAAAAAAAATCACTTATCACAATATTCAAACTTTGTCTACTGAACTGTTGTATAAAATTGGTTGGTTAATATCATATGTTATTAATATAAAAATAACTCCTACTAGGGCCATTTTCCAACCATATCTTTTGGGCGCATTGTATTAATTCTGCTGCCATTTGGCCCCCCAATCCCCTGATACCGTCTGACCCTGCTTCAAGAGAAACATGGATAAAACACAACAAAACACCATCAATAGTTTTGTATGTTGTTTTACGTCATTGGAAAGAGCGACACATTTGGCATTAAAGCACTATGATTTGAAATAAACAAATGTCAGCGAATTTATGCTCGTTAATTAGAAAACATATGCCATCATTAATTATCATTTGAATCTATTGACAGCCTTAGGCTACATTTGAAACATAATTTTGTATAAAGAGGCATGTTGTTTTGACAACTATTCTCTCTTGATTTAACGTTAGTCAAACTAACTATAATGAACAGGTTATAAGCCGTATCTTACTTTTAGACGTGGTGAATGAAGTCTGTGGTTGTGATGATCGAGTCTGATATCCATTGTCATGCATACAGAAAATCTCCTTTTATGAATATGGTCAATTTCAAAGTGTTTATATCCAAAATCCAGAATCACTGGAGTCAAAGTGCAAACTTATGACGTCAGAAGTAGCGTAGTGCGTCATGGCGTAGTGTAAATATCAGCACTACGTCACATTACTAGCATAAGTTGCGTTTTACACTTAAAGGGACGGTTTGGAGTAAATTCAACCTAGGGTCCTTTGCACCATGACCTTGAGCCAAACACCCCCCAGAAGCCTTTTTCCCCTTGGTTGAACATTATTAAAGTTAGAGCTTATTTAGAGATATCAGCCGGATGGGTTAGTGCAGGTGCTAATGGATCCAAGGATGTATCTCATAAATCACCCCACTAATAATGCCCAGAATGGCACCAAACTTCAACAGTAGTACAAATAGCTTCTGTACTCATAAAACGAGCCATTGGAAAGTTTGTAAGTACATCAGGAGTTTATTTAAATAACACTTGCCTGACGGCTCATGCTACTGCTAACCCGGACGTCGACGTCACTTCAGTGGTTTGGGAAAAGCACGTAAAAGTCCTGGCAGCAATAACTGTGTGTTATTATCTCCATAATCACCACATTACATCTATAACTGTGTTAATATCTCCATAATCACCACATTACATCTATAACTGTGTTAATATCTCCATAATCATCAGATTTCATCTATAACTGTGTTAATATCTCCATAATCACTACATTACAGCAATAACTGTGTGTTATTATCTCCATAATCACCACATTACATCTATAACTGTGTTATTATCTCCATAATCACCACATTACATCTATAACTGTGTTAATATCTCCATAATCACCACATTTCATCTATAACTGTGTTAATATCTCCATAATCACTACATTACAGCAATAACTGTGTGTTATTATCTCCATAATCACCACATTACATCTATAACTGTGTTCATATCTCCATAATCACTACATTACAGCAATAACTGTGTGTTATTATCTCCATAATCACCACATTACATCTATAACTGTGTTAATATCTCCATAATCACCACATTACATCTATAACTGTGTTAATATCTCCATAATCACCACATTTCATCTATAACTGTGTTAATATCTCCATAATCACTACATTACAGCAATAACTGTGTGTTATTATCTCCATAATCACCACATTACATCTATAACTGTGTTAATATCTCCATAATCACCACATTACATCTATAACTGTGTTATTATCTCCATAATCACCACATTACATCTATAACTGTGTTAATATCTCCATTAATATCTCCATAATCACCACATTACATCTATAACTGTGTTATTATCTCCATAATCACCACATTTCATCTATAACTGTGTTAATATCTCCATAATCACTACATTACAGCAATAACTGTGTGTTATTATCTCCATAATCACCACATTACATCTATAACTGTGTTAATATCTCCATAATCACCACATTACATCTATAACTGTGTTAATATCTCCATAATCACCACATTACATCTATAACTGTGTTATTATCTCCATAATCACCACATTACATCTATAACTGTGTTAATATCTCCATAATCACCACATTTCATCTATAACTGTGTTAATATCTCCATAATCACTACATTACAGCAATAACTGTGTGTTATTATCTCCATAATCACCACATTTCATCTATAACTGTGTTAATATCTCCATAATCACCACATTTCATCTATAACTGTGTTAATATCTCCATAATCACTACATTACAGCAATAACTGTGTGTTATTATCTCCATAATCACCACATTACATCTATAACTGTGTTATTATCTCCAGAATCACCACATTACATCTATAACTGTGTTAATATCTCCATAATCACTACATTACAGCAATAACTGTGTGTTATTATCTCCATAATCACTACATTACATCTATAACTGTGTTAATATCTCCATAATCACCACATTACATCTATAACTGTGTTAATATCTCCATAATCACCACATTACATCTATAACTGTGTTAATATCTCCAGAATGCCTCTTCCAGCTCGGACTCATGATGCAGATGTCGTACCTGTGATGGATGAGCTCCGGCTGGGATCAGTGTGAGCTGTGTCCTCCACTGCTGACGGGAGGCCTCGTCCTGGGCTTTAATGAGCAGAGGAGTCCTCGTCCAGGAGTGGGTCGGGTGTAGCGGGCGGAGCGCGTACACTACTCCATCCACTGAGATCCAGAAGTCTTCAGGCTCACTGCATTCAAACCTCACATGAGCCCGTCTGCCACAGTCCACATACTTCACTGCCAGACACAACAAACATCAACAATTACATCTCTTTCAGATGTAAGACAGAAATCAGGTTACATGAACATCACAGTCTACTATTTCTTACATCTGTCTCCTGAGAAATATACTCTAACACCCTCTTATTTTAGGTTTTAGAAGAGATCTCAACAACTTTGCAAACTGTGCACCAGGTTAAATGTCTCAATATGAACTCAAACCAGGGCCGTGCACAGACCTTTTGAGGGGCATGTGTGGAAACTGAAAAAGAGCACCCCCCCATTCCCTTTTTTATATTAAGATTATTTAGTAAGCCTACATAAAAGGAAGAAATGGTCACATCTTCATGATCTTCAGTGAACAAGTGTTTAAGACACTTGTAAAACGACTTCTGTAAGTCACTTTGGATAAAGGACTCTGGTACATGACTACTACAGGTGGGAGAAAAACATTGATTCATCGCGATTCTCTATCCAACCAACTCTATCTAAACCATTCTGGAATGATTCCGAGCTTAGCTTTTAAGCACAGATGTGTGTGTTTTAGAAACACCTGTATTCTGATTGCTTCCAATTACTCTCACACACACACACACACACACACACACACACACACACACACACACACACACACACACACACATCGCTCATGTTGTTTGGAATGCAGTGGGCTTATATATTAAAAATATGAAACTCACTGACAGAAGGCTACTTTCAATGTCAAAAGCTGAGATGCAATAGCGGCTCGTCATGGGAGGCACAGCCTACCCAAAATGTGATGTCTCATAATGTGTATTTATTGTTTGTAATGCCACCTTTGTAAGTGTAATCACTGCGCACTTCTTCCCAGCGCATGAAACTGCGAAACGCGAGTCCGAGGGGATAGAGAAAGGGAGGGGGAGGCAAACCCATAGCCGGAGACTTGTGCCACCGTTGGTAAAAAAAAAAAAAAAAAAAATTGCCAATCACCATCAAGTCTTTCACTTTCAGAGATTAGGAGTGTTGGGAACAGTAACATGGCAGAGGAGGCTAACTTCCATTGGTATATTAACCAATCATCGACAAGACGTAAATTATGTGACATTAGTTTGAGCTGCTACCACTGATGTAACTATGGAAAGTAGAAATATGCCACTGAATATTGGATTGACAAATTTACTAAACTACCATTCAAACAACAGCTACAAATTAGAAATGAAGGAAGACCCCATGCCAAAGCTGGATATAGGCTACAGCAATCAGCTTCACTAAACGGCCGAACGAGCTCTTTTAACACGGACATTTAAAAGGACAGAAGAATGGATTTTTTTGCTTCAAGTGATAGGCCAGGACTAGGTGAGTGAACTTATATTTCTATTGTCTTGATGTCTGTGTCGTTTTCTATAAATATTTAGGTATATAAGTGACCAAAAAAGCCATTTTAAAGCCATAAAATCCGATCGCTACAACTGTGTGTGCCTCCTCTATTTTAAAGCCACCAGCCGCCACTGCTGACGTGTGATTTGTGAAGAGCGTACAAAAAGACGTGAAATTAATGTAACCAGTCAATTATGCCTTAAGGGATTATACAGACATTTTTTGACATCAAACATCTTATATTTCAAAAGAGAAGTAATTAGGCCTAAATAAAATAAAAAAAGATTTTAAGATTTATTAGAAAGATTTATAAGAAAAAAAGTAGATCAAGAATAGTTTTGGAATTGGATCGTGACTCCCAGAATCGGAATGGAATCGGCTGGGCGACTCTTTTTTTAATCGGGCCGATTTTCAGCTTTGTCGTGCAGTGTTTGTGCAGTGTTCGTGCAGTGTTCGGGGGAAACGAGAGGCGATTAACCTCTCCTGATAGGCAATCGGATGGTCGAATGAATTTCTGGCATGTCAGTAATTTTGGTCGTTCTTCGTAAGGATATCGCACAGTTGAAGCAGAGCTACGAACCGATTGCCCTAAACTCAGTCCTCACTGCGCCTGCACGAACACAGAAGTTAAACCATTTCATCTTTAATGCAGCAAGGAGTAGGTAACCTTGCTGAAATCGCACAATGCATGCCCGCCTTAAGATTCACACCCCTAATTACTACTTCCAAAACAAATGATCTGAACAGATGATCCCTAAGCAAATACATGATGACATCTCAGATAATTATCTAGTTGTGATGTATTGACTGACTATTGCAATAGTGAGGTTCCTTTAAGAGGCTAAAGCCTGGGGAGGGCGTTCCTGTTTTGGGGTGAATATGTGTTTTTTGGCGGGGATGGCCGAGCTATGATGAATTTTCTTTGCTGGAGATCTTTACTATTCACAAAGTTATGGACGTCTCATCCTGTTATTCAAGTATCTTACACTGGCGGCTCAAACCGACTGTGTGCAGATAAGTCTATATGGTGCGACTGTTAAAGTGAGTGAAAATAATCTGCCATCTAGAGGCGAACATGACTACACTCGGCCATATCGAAGAGTTTGATGAACGCTCGAGTAACTCTTTTGAAGAATACACAGAAAGACTGGAATGTTTTTTTCATGCAAATGATATTGAGTGGAATGATATTGAATATATGATTATATAGTGGAATTGCACTAGCATGGTTTAAATCATACTTATCTGTCCGTTATCAGTTTGTAGCAGTAAATGATGAGATGTCTCATCGATCACAAGTTCAGTATGGCGTACCACAAGGCTCAGTACTAGGACCTCTGCTGTTCACTCTGTACATGCTACCATTAGGAGATATCATTAGGAAACATGGCATTAGCTTTCACTATTATGCCGATGATACTCAGCTCTATATTTCTTCAAAACCTAACGAAACTTATCAATTCACAAAATTAACGGAATGCATAGCGGATATAAAAAATTGGATGACTTGTAATTTCCTACTTCTAAATTCTGAAAAAACAGAGTTTCTAATTATTGGACAAAAAACTTCCTCACTTAATAACCTAGAATACTGTCTAACACTCGATGGCTGCTCTGTTAAGTCTTCGTCGTCGGTTAGGAACCTGGGTGTGCTCTTTGATACCAATCTTTCATTTGAAAGTCACGTGTCTAGTATCTGTAAAACTGCATTTTTCCATCTTAAAAATATAACTAAATTACGTCATATGCTCTCATTGACAAATGCGGAACAATTAGTTCATGCGTTCATGACCTCAAGGCTAGATTATTGTAATGCTCTACTGGGTGGTTGCCCTGCATGCTTAATAAACAAACTACAGCTGGTTCAAAACGCAGCAGCTCGAGTTCTTACCAGAACCAGGAAGTATGACCATATTAGCCCAGTTCTGTCAAAACTGCATTGGCTCCCTATTAAACATCGCATAAATTTTAAAATATTGCTGATTACTTACAAAGCACTGAATGGTTTAGCTCCGCAGTACTTGAGCGAGCTCTTAACGCATTATAGTCCGTCACGTCTATTACGATCTCAAAATTCCGGCCAGTTGATTATACCTAGAATATCAAAATCCACTGCTGGCGGTAGATCCTTTTCCTATTTAGCACCAAAGCTCTGGAACAGTCTTCCTACCATTGTCCGGGAAGCAGACACACTCTGTCAGTTCAAAGCCAGATTAAAGAGACATCTCTTTGACCTAGCTTTCACATAATACATTATAGACTTCTATAATTTAATGTTATGCTGCATAGATTAGGTCAGCCGGAACCGGGAACACTTCCCAAAAATCCTGATGTACTCGTTACATCATGAGAAGAATGGCATCTACGCTAATTTTAGTGTCTGTGTTTATCCCAAGGTTTTTCCTGCAGCCTGCCGGATCCAGGCCGTATCCAGATCTGACGAAGGACCTTCGCCTGGACCGATGACAACGCAGTGCTGAAGTGCCAACTAGTCTCTCCCTATGGAGGATCCCACTACCACTCTATAGATAAGGCGTTGTCAGGAAATTTCGTCTCGCGGTCCTACCCCAAAGCAACAAATAAAATAAAATTCCTTATCAAAATTTATAAGGAAAGACAAGTATTTTGTTTAGGCTTGGCTTGTAGGGAATTCCAAACCTGCGTATATTCTAACGCACATAACTATAGAACCCATTCTAAATGCGCATGTGACCGCCATCAGCGTTTCTCACAGGTTCGCGTTTAAAGTCTGTGTAGAGAGAATGGTGTCGTCTTAGCGGCCCCTAATTTAATAACAAATGATCATTGCGACGGAACCAAATCAATTAAAACTAACTTTAGATGGAAATAACTTAACTCTGCTGTAAAGCCGAAACAATCTCTGTTACCTTAAATTATACGCTTATCTCTGTAAAGCTGCTTTGAGACAATCTACATTGTTAAAAGCGCTATATAAATGAAGATGACTTGACTTGACTTGACTTGAGGGTGATGCAAAAAAAAAAAAAAACGCTATTCCACGTTATGTTCAGTGGTGCTTGCCCCAACACAGGCCTCTACTGTGTCTTATGCAAACATTGTCGCTGCCTTAAAATGCCATTACAGCCCAGCGCTGTTGGAGATTGTTCAACGTTTCCATTTTCACAATTGTAAGCAGAAACTTAAAGCATTTCAAACTACATTGCTGAACTTCAACGTTTGTCTGTGCACTGTGCACTGTACTTTCTGGGATTAGTTAGAAGCAATGCTGCGTGATAGAATCATGTGTGGGGTTATGGATGAAGCGCTGCAGTGACATCTGCTGGGTGAACCTACGCTTTAAAGAGGCAGAGGAAAAGGCACTAGCTGCTGAAAAAGTAATGTTAAATGCTTGCCTACTTCGTCTGCATCAAAAAGAATCACGGCTGGAGGACAATGTTCATTATGTAGCCCATGTGCATGCATCAGTACGTAAGACAGCAGCTCCAAATGAAAATCCTAAACGTGACAAGCCATGCTTCAGATGTGGTGGTCAGCACACCCCACAAGCCTGTAGGTTTTCCACTGCTGCCTGCCATTGCTGTAAAAAAAGAGGACACATAGAAAGACTAAACATGGTGCTGACAAGGATGCAGCCAGCACCATAGCAGAACGGTAGACATTATAACTCACAAAGAACAGAATGATTACTCTGTCAAATCAGAAAGAGGGGGACAGAGGCCATATCTGGCCACTGTTATACTGAACAAACAAGCACACACAATGGAAGTGGATTCAGGAGCGGAAACTCCTTGTTTAGTGAGATCGTTGTTTTGTTTTTTATCACTCATTGTGGCCCTCCTAACCCCCTGAAATTCATGCAAACAATGGAATATTAAAGCAGTGGTCACAGGCAACCTTGGAAGTGAAAGGAAAAATATTTGTGGAGGTAATGTAAAAAAGAAAACGAAACACACTGCCCTTGTTCGTCTTTCAGGGCCAGGGAACTAGTCTGTTGGGACGGGACTGGTTTGATGCCCTAGGAATTTCAGTGGAAGAAGTACACAGGGTACAGCTGCAGTCCATTGAGAAAATACTGAATGAATATTCAGAGGATTTTCAGGACATTGGGGTTTGCCGGACTCCCCCAATCTCTATTGACATTGATTCTACAGTTACTCAACGTATCTTCAAAGCCCCCCCTGATCACGACCCCTGATCACGACTCCAGATCACGACTCCAGATCACGACTCCAGATCACGACTCCAGATCACGACTCCAGATCACGACCCCTGATCACGACCCCTGATCACGACTCCAGATCACGACTCCAGATCACGACCCCAGATCACGACCCCAGATCACGACTCCAGATCACGACTCCAGATCACGACCCCTGATCACGACCCCTGATCACGACTCCAGATCACGACTCCAGATCACGACCCCAGATCACGACCCCTGATCACGACTCCAGATCACGACTCCAGATCACGACCCCTGGTCACGACCCCTGATCACGACCCCAGATCACGACTCCAGATCACGACCCCAGATCACGACCCCAGATCACGACCGCAGATCACGACCCCAGATCACGACCGCAGATCACGACCCCAGATCACGACCCCAGATCACGACCGCAGATCACGACCCCTGATCACGACCCCTGATCACGACCCTTGATCACGACCCCAGATCACGACCGCAGATCAAGACCCCTGATCACGACCCCTGATCACGACTCCAGATCACGACCCCTGATCACGACCCCCTGATCACGACCCCTGATCACAACCCCTGATCACGACTCCAGATCAAGACCGCAGATCACGACCCCTGATCACGACTCCAGATCACGACCGCAGATCACGACCCCTGATCACGACCCCTGATCACGACCCCTGATCACGACCCCTGATCACGACTCCAGATCACGACCTCTGATCACGACCCCTGATCACGACCCCCTGATCACGACCCCTGATCACGACCCCTGATCACGACTCCAGATCACGACCCCTGATCACGACTCCAGATCACGACCCCTGACCACGACCCCTGACCACGACCCCTGATCACGACTCCTGATCACGACTCCTGATCACGACTCCAGATCACGACCCCTGATCACGACTCCTGATCACGGCCCCTGATCACGACCCCTGATCACGACCCCTGATCACGACTGCAGATCACGACTCCAGATCACGACCCCTGATCACGACCCCTGATCACGACTCCAGATCACGACTCCAGATCACGACTGCAGATCACGACCCCTGATCACGACCCCTGATCACGACCGCAGATCACGACTCCAGATCACGACCCCTGATCACGACTCCTGATCACGACTCCAGAGCACTCAAGATCTATTGCCATTTTCTATGGAGCTAATAATATGACAAAATGATTTGAATTTGAATTGTGTAAATTTGAATTATTTACAAGTGTAATCTAACAAAATTTAATTGTATGTGGTATTTTAAATAGTTCTGAATTTGATTTCTTTAAACGAATATTGAACATTTGAAATTTAACGAATTGAAATGTTTTTATGGCTGAATTTTATAGACATGTATTTTCAAACAGCTATTTTTTGTTCTGAATTCTTAGACAGCAAATATTCAGTTACAAGTTTTCAAGACGAAGAAAAAATTCAGAACTTCAAATTCTAAAATTCAAACCGCAAAATTCAGATCTTACAGAAAGTAGGTCACAGGTCATCCACAGGGAAGAGTAAAGGATCTCAGAAAAGTCGAACGGAGCATTGTGGCTGCACTGCAGTAGTTTTCTGCCGCTAACGCGGCGGTGGTTCAAGAGAATCCGTGTATTTTTCGTTCGGTCATTTTTTCATTTAATATTAAGAGTAGAAAAATGAGAAAACAGCTTGAGTATTAGATTTCCAATATTCTAGTAATAATAGTCCGCTGCTGCAGTTGCACGGAGCTTACAAAACTTAACGCGTGTATTGCAACTTAGGCTACATTTCATTTTCTCATCAAACAACTAGACCAACGAATGGTTCGACACAACAGAAGAGCCTAGACAGGGCTTTCTCTCTGTGTAGACCAGCAGTTGGTCTGAGTTTGCTATAACCTATAGCCTATTTTCCGGACTGTATAGGCTAAGTCACGTTTTATCATGAAACACGCTGTGATTTATTCCAAAGTGACTCAGGCATATATAATGCATTTAACGTTAAATAATCTAAATGTTGACTTTCAAAAGTAGGCGCGCTAAGAAGGCGATTTTCTGTATTTTGGTTAATTTTTGGTGTATGCCAGAAAGATCTTAAAGGAGATCGAGACGCGCTAAAGCAGCGCATCATGTTGTTTTATTTATTTTTCAATGGCATGATATTTTGTAGTCATTTTGAATGTACACAAATAAAAATCTACATTTTACTGTTTCGAATGATGTCATATTATTGTATGACTATAAATAACAGAGTATTAAGTTATTTCCCAGCAGTGGAACAAATCCAAGTGATGGCGCAGGCGCATCGCGCTCTCACACAACATAGGCTATCAGTTCTGGCGTTGCTTCATATTGCAGACTGTTCATTATCAAAATGAAACACAGTCAACCAAACATATAAAAAGTTATTCTGCCTAATTTAATTGGTCTGTTGTACAATATAAAGGGCAAGCTGTGCCGCACACATTTCCCTTGCTGTGAAGACGCTGATTTAGCCTATACGTGTATATTGGGACTCGACTGAAGTATGAAGCCTTCTTTATATTAATAGTTAACATCCAAATGTTACATTGCAAATATGAAAACTTTTGACTGAATGAGAGATGCGCGACCGTGTCGATAAATAAATAAATAAAATAAATTTGTTTAGGCTTGGCGTTAAAAATAGGCTAAATGTTGTTTGTAATAAAGGGCACAATATAGGCTATTTTTATAGGCTATGTAGCCTATATATTATTTTATTATACATGGCTACTTATTTTTCATTCTTGTTGTTCTGCATTCATTTAAGGATTTATCATACAGTAAGGCGCGCGTTTCTCTCTCAACATGATCCAGTGTGACTTGCACTCAGGTGCATGCGACTTATTTTCTGGCAAATATGGTCAGTTAAAAAATGTTGCTGTATTATTACAAAATGCATAGAGTGGAGACCATTTGGGCAAAAAACAAACAAACATATTGTGTTCATTGCCCCCACCCACATTTGGGCTTAATCACTGTTAAAATGCGTCTCTATTGCACGCATTGTGTTTATCGTGCAATTTATATGCGAAAATGAGTGTTTGCGCGCATATGATACGCAGTTCCCCTTCAGGGACTACCGCTGCGTGAAATCGCAGTGGGAACGCCTCCAGCGTAGTGCGTCTGAAGCATGAATGAAATCAGTCAATGGCGAGACGGAACGTAGTAGGCGGGTGACATCACCGACCAGGAAACTATAAAGCACCCCTGAAACACAAGCGAAACAGCCTTTGTTACTTCAGCATCGATCTGTGTGTGTGTCTGAAATCTGTCTATATATATATATATATATTATTGTGGAAAGAGAAATGACGAGTGAGCAGCAGTTTAAGCAGTGTGCTCTCCCTTGTACTCGATTTATAACGGGTGGGGATTCACACGATTTATGTGTTGCTTGTTTGGGGATGCAGCATGCCCAGTCAGCTCTCGAGAGGGCTGATTGTGTGCATTGCGAGCGTCTGCCTTTGAGAACACTGCACTCGCGGCGATCGCTCTTCGAGGAGAGCGGTTCGCTGCGTGCTCCCCAGGGCTCGGGTCCCGCTTCTGTCGAGGCAGAGCGGCGGCGCTTGACTTGGGGATCGCAGATGGATCTCACCGCGGGGTTTGAGACGGGCTCCGCCCTATCTCAGCCTTATCCGGTGAGACCCAGTACCTCTCTCCCGGCTCTGGAAGCCCGCACTGCGGTTACTTCTGCCCGGGAAGAGGTACATGTTGTTCAGAAACTTCAACTATCCAGTTCTGAGGAGCTGGATGTTGAAAGTATCACAACAGATGAGACACGCGATTCGTCATTTCAATATAGTAATGAAGATGAGCTTATGGAGGTTTTATCTCGTGCTGTTGAAAAGCTCAGCATCGAGTGGCCAGCTGATAGGCAGGAGTCTAAGCCAAAAAGTAAACTTGATGAGAGATTTCTGCCCTCACGTGCCCAACCTTTTCGCCGGTGCTTAACATTTTTCCCGGATCTTCACACTGAGGTGTCGAAGACCTGGGCTAGACCTGTGTCTAGCAGAGTTAACACAAACACTTCCAATGCATATGGTAACATTATGGGAGCTAAGGTTTATGGTTATGTGACGGTGCCGAAGGCGGAAGAGACGCTCGCGAGCTATCTTTCGCCTGAATTCGTGTCGTCACTCAAAGCACCGGCCCTTCCCACCAGACCTCTCAAAAATACATCAAAACTGGTGGGGAAGGCTTACTCAGCGGCGGGTCAGACGGCTGCATGTCTGCACACTATGGCGATCATGCAGGCTTATCAAGCTGACCTGTTAAAAGAAGCTAGTGAGGGGGGGGGGAATTTCGGCTGAAACTATTAATGAGCTCAGGCAGACAGCTGATCTCACTCTCTGGGCCACCAAGGAGACCGCTAAATCCATTGGTCGGTCTATGGCAGCCCTGGTGGCCACAGAGAGGCATTTGTGGTTGAGCCAGACATCAATGAAAGAAAAAGATAAATCTCTTCTTTTAGATTCCCAGATTTCGCCTGCTGGTCTATTTGGTGATGCATTACATTCAGTCACAGAGAGGTTCCAGGAAGAAAAGAAACAGGCGGCAGCTTTTCATAAATATATTCCCCTCAAAATAAAAGTTCAAAGTGGGGCTGCTGAGCTAGGGCAGTCCCACCCGCCGAGTAACTCATCGAGGCAGAGAGCGCAGCAGATACAGAGCGTCGCGTCTCGTGCCCCCCCGCAGAGAGGCTGGAGGGATGAGACGGGGCGCTCTCAGACGAGGTCGACGCGGGGCAGGGCTGATCTGAGGACAGTCATTGTCGCCAAGAAGGCCGCGTCTAAACGGTCCTGACATCCACAGTGTCAGGATTAAATCTGAGGGTGGCCCCCACCGAGAGAGACCTGTGTTCACCTCCCGTAAGGGTGCCTTGTCTCTCCCGTTACCCTCAGGGGTCTGTACTACTAACCCTGCCAGAACAGGGCGTAGTGAGATCCGGCGAGCGTTTTCCCGAGGGTCGCTCGCCCCCTTTGAGGGCTCTGGAGTGCACAGACCAGTTGTTCCCTGCAGGTGCGCCGTTACAGGGCACTGTGTCTGTCACACAGAACATTCAACCAGAGGCCAGCCTCGAGAGGCTGGTACCCTTAGTAGATTTTCTAGTGGAATGGAAAAATCTTCCCAATGTGTCTCAGTGGGTCCTGCACACAATCGAAAGAGGTTACGCTATACAGTTCAGGTCTCGTACACCTCGTTTCAGCGGGGTTCTTCCCACTGTGGTGGGCCCCGAGCAGGCTCTGGTAATGGAACAGGAAGTTATGACTCTTCTTCAAAAAGGAGCTATAGAACGGGTTCCTCCTCCCAGCAGGGAGTCAGGCTATTACAGCCGATACTTCATTGTTCCAAAGAAAGACAGAGGGTTGCGTCCAATTTTAGATCTGCGTCTCTTAAATCGCACTGTAGGGAAACTCAAGTTCAAGATGCTGACTCTCAAACAGATCGTGTCACAAATCAGGTCCGAGGACTGGTTTGTCACGATAGATCTAAAAGACGCCTACTTCCATGTGTCTATTCTTCCTCAACATCGGAAGTTCCTGAGGTTCGCTTTCGGGGGCGAAGCGTACCAGTATCGGGTTCTTCCGTTCGGCCTAGCACTCTCACCCCGAACATTCACAAAATGTGTGGATGCGGCTCTAGTTCCTCTGCGCTTACAGGGTATCCGCATTCTGAATTATATAGACGATTGGTTGATCCTAGCTCATTCACAGTCTCAGGCGGTTCGGCATCGAGATGTCGTTCTCGCTCACATCAAGAAATTGGGGTTGAGGCTCAACGCCAAGAAGAGTGTGCTTTCTCCAGTACAGACATCCACTTTTCTCGGTGTGGTGTGGGATTCGACGACGATGCAGGCATAGCTTTCCTCTGCTCGTATTGCTTCGATTCTCGCTGCAGTAAATCAGATCAAGCTAGGCCAGTCACTCACTGTAAAACAGTTCCAGCGACTGTTAGGTCTCATGGCAGCAGCGTCCAAGTTATTCCTCTTGGCCTGTTGTACATGAGACCGCTTCAGTGGTGGCTCAGAACCAAGGGTTTTTCCCCGAGGGGAAATCCGCTCCGCACGATCGTGTTCGCGACGGTGTCTTCGCGCCCTGGTCATGTGGAAGGATCCTCGGTTCTTGTCCCAGGGTCCCGTGCTGGGAGCTCCTTGTCGTCGCGTGACGCTAATGACGGATGCTTCCCTCACGGGCTGGGGGGCGATCATGAGTGGTCGCCCGGCTCAGGGTCTGTGGCAGGACCATCATCTCTCGTAGCACATAAACTGCTTAGAAATGTTGGCAGTGTTTCAGGCTCTGAAACACTTCCTCCCAGACCTGAGTGGCCACCATGTGCTTGTCCGCTCAGACAACACATCGGTGGTCTCTTACATAAACCATCAGGGGGGTCTGCGGTCGCGTCCATTATGCAAGCTAGCCAGTCAGATCCTTCTATGGTCCCAGGGGAAACTTCTGTCTTTGAGAGCGATTTATCTCCCGGGGTATCTGAATCGAGGGGCAGACATCCTGTCGAGGCAGGGGCCGAGGCCCGGGGAATGGAGACTTCACCCCGAGGTGGTGGAGCTCCTGTGGGAACATTTTGGTCGTGCCGAGGTAGACCTTTTTGCTTCCAGAGAGACATCGCACTGTCCACTGTGGTTCTCTCTCAGCCATCCAGCCCCGCTGGGGTTGGACGCTATGGTACAGGCGTGGCCGAGGTCACGCCTGTATGCTTTTCCCCCGATCGCTCTGCTCCCAGGAGTTCTGGAAAGGGTTCGCCGGGACGGAGTCAGCCTACTCCTGATAGCCCCGTTCTGGCCGGCTTGAGTATGGTTCTCGGACCTTGTGTCCCTCCTCGACGGCTCTCCCCTAGAGATTCCGATCAGGAGGGACCTACTCTCTCAGGCGTGTGGGTCGATCCTTCACCCCCGCCCAGAGCTATGGAGACTATGGGCTTGGCCTCTGAGGGGGCTCAGCTCATAGAATCTGGTCTCTCGACTGAGGTCGTTGAGACCATTCTCCAATCCAGAGCTCCCGCCACGAGGAGGTTATATGCCGCGAGGTGGAAACTTTTCACCTCTTGGTGTGGAGAGCACCAACAGGACCCAGTTAACTGCCCGGTTGGTACAGTGCTGGAGTTCCTGCAGGCCCGTTTCTCCACGGGGCTATCCCACTCCACACTAAAGGTGTACGTGGCGGCCCTGGCTGCTTACCACGTCCCTTTGAGTGGAGTTTCTCTTGGGAGACACCCACTTATATCTCGCTTCCTTCGTGGCAATTTGAGGCTGAGGCCAGCAGTACGCACGAGGGTACCATCATGGGATTTGGCCATCGTTCTAGAAGGTCTCTCCCTAGCTCCTTTCAAACCCATTGAAGAGGTTTCCGAGAAGTTCCTTACTCTCAAAACTATTTTCCTGCTTGCTATCTCGTCTCTAAAGAGAATTGGAGACATTCAAGCGCTTTCGGTTGTTCCTTCGTGCCTGGAATTTTCACCTGGCATGGCCAAGGTTTTCCTTTATCCTAGGCCAGGTTATGTTCCTAAAGTTCCAACTACTGTAGTTAGACCTGTTATACTGCAGGCTTTCTGTCCTCCTCCGTTCGTGACGTCGGACCAGGAGAAACTTAATTTGCTCTGCCCAGTGCGGGCTCTAGATGCTTATGTCCACAGAGCTGCCCTGTGGAGGAAGTCCGAACAGCTGTTCGTTTGTTTTGGGCAGCCCAGCAAGGGGTGCCCGGCATCTAAGCAAAGGATGAGCAAGTGGGTGGTTGAGGCCATCTCACTTGCTTACGAGTCGGCCGGTCAGCCTTCACCTTTGGCTGTACGGGCTCACTCCACCCGGAGTATGGCTGCTTCTAGTGCTCTCCTTTCAGGAGCTTCTCTTCAGGACGTTTGTGATGCGGCAGGCTGGTCCTCACCGCACACATTCGTCAGGTTTTATAGTCTCGATTTCAGCTCCACTCCTGGGGCGCAAGTTCTTTCGTCAGCCTGTGCACCTTGATTTCACACGACGGGGCTTGCTCGCATGGGGACTTGGGTATTGCGTTCCCACTGCGATTTCAAGCAGCGGTAGTCCCTGAAGGGGAACGTCCCGGGTTACGTATGTAACCCTAGTTCCCCGAGGGGACGGACGCTGCGTGTCCTGCCATGCTCCCGGCATCCCCGTGGATCGCTTGCTTCAGTAACATCGTAAGCTGTTTCGCTTGTGTTTCAGGGGTGCTTTATAGTTTCCTGGTCGGTGACGTCACCCGCCTACTACGTTCCGTCTCGCCATTGACTGATTTCATTCATGCTTCAGACGCACTACGCTGGAGGCGTTCCCACTGCGATTTCACGCAGCGTCTGTCCCCTCGGGGAACTAGTGTTACATACGTAACCCGGGACGTTTTCGCGTGCATTTGATACGCACTTTATTGCGTGTAATACACAGGCACCCCACACGACTAATCCTACCCATGCGTATCATATGCACGTATCCTACACCACTACTAAACCTACCCTAAACCTACCCATGCGTATCATATGCACGTACCCTACACCACTACTAAACCTATCCTAAACCTACCCATGCGTATCATATGCACGTACCCTACACCACTACTAAACCAACCCTAAACCTACCCATGCTTATCATATGCACGTACCCTACACCACTACTAAACCTATCCTAAACCTACCCATGCGTATCATATGCACGTACCCTACACCACTACTAAACCTACCCTAAACCTACCCATGCTTATCATATGCATGTAAAAACTCATTTTGGCATATAAATTGCACGTCTAAACACAATGGCCCTCATTTATCAAAAGTGCGTACACCAAATTTCCAGCGTACACCGGGCGTACACCCAAAACCACGGTGACTTTGAGATTTATCAATATGGACTTTGGCGTACGGCACGCTCAAATCCTACACCTGCTCAGGAGGTGGTGTACGCACGTTTTGAGTGCGGGAATGCGCAGAAAAACAATTCCTAACACCACAAAACGCACTGACAAACTAAAAGATATGATATATTATGACCCACTGTAAAAAAAAAAAAAAAAACATAGTAATTATAAACTTCAATGTTTATTTTTGTGCAACATGGACTTCAATGTTTAATTTGTGTGACTTTACCAAATCATTTGAATTGTAGGCATATGTATTCCTTAAGTTGCGAGCCTGTGCGCTTTACCTGACGTTTCAAGCCTTGTTTATACTTTCGCCTGGCTCCGCAGCGCGAGTCTCCGCAGACTGCGCGCGCACCTCCCCAAACGGACGAGGCGTTTATACTCGACGCGCTCGCCGTTTTACTATTCTTTGAAACAATGGTTAGGCCAGGGTTAGGCCCGGCAGGTATGCACGGATTGGGTTTAGTAATGAAAGGCTTTCAATGACCAAAAAAATAATTCAGACTGACAAAATAATAAAAATGCCATTCTTCTTCTTTTAAATAATAATAATAATACAAATAATAATAACGACATTCTTCTTCTAAATAACAATAAGCGTCATTAATAATAAAAATCTAGAAATCAATTTTGTTTCTTTCCACTTCCCTGGTTTCGCTTTCTCTTTCTCAAAGAAGTTTCTCTTTAATTTGCCGTCTTCCGTGTGTCCATGGCGTAAAATGAGGGCGTGGGGGGAGCGGAGACTTGAATATATAGGGGCGTGTTATTCTAATGACGATCGATTTCAGCCGCGGCATTTATCAAGGGCAGGTATTGCGTACACCAGAATTTCAAAGGTACGCACAGCTTCATAAATCAGGCGATGAGAGGAGTGTAAGCATAATCTTACGCCAATATATACGCCCGTTTCTACGCAAGATTGATAAATGAGGGCCAATGTGTGCTATAGAGACGTATTTAGTGTGATCGGGTTGGTTTATTTCATAACGTACCTCGCATCTCACGGACACTAGCCATTAGCCTCTACTTCTTTGGCCTATTTTGTTTAGCTGACCAATTCTCAAAATATGTGTGGAAAAGCTGCGGAGTGCGGAAAGAACACACAATGGCTTTGCTTTGGAAGGTTTTTTTTATTTATTTATTTTTATTTATTTATTTATTTTATTATTATTTATTTTGGAAGTTTAGTTGCCAGAGAAAATAACGCACAGT